>NC_082712.1:77442942-77592942 GCF_030144855.1 Hypanus sabinus | reverse complement strand
TCCACCTGCTGTCGATATGCAGACTCATCACTGTTCTGGATGAGTCCGATGATGGTGGTGTCGTCTGTAAACTTCAAAAGCTTCACATAGGGGTTGGAGGAGGTGCAGTCATTGGTGTAGAGGGAGAACAGCAGTGGAGAGAGGACACACCCCTGGGGGGTGCCGGTGTTGGTGATTCGAGTTTCCGAGGTGACCTGTCCCATCCTTACCTGCTGACTTCTGTTGGTCAGGAAGCTGTAAATCCAATCGCAGAGGCAGGTGGAGCAGAGGGTATGAGGGACGATGGTGTTAAACGCCGAACTGAAATCCACAAACAGCATCCGAGCATAGGTCCCAGGACGATCCAGATGTTGCTGGATATAGTGTAGTCCCAGGTTGACTGCATCGTCTACTGACCTATTTGCCCGGTAGGCAAACTGCAGGGGATCCAGCAGGCTGCTGGTGAGGGTCTTCAGGTGTTCACCAAGCGTTCAAAGGATTTCATGACCACAGATGTCAATGCGACATGTGTGAATGTGAGCAAGGAGTGTGCGTGAATGTGTGAAAAACCATGTGTCTGTATCTGAGAAGGTGTGACTCTATGGTTTATCTATGCTCAACCTTCTCAGATACAGACACATATCCATTCTCACGTTCACACACACACCCTAATCACACAGCACAAAAACAGGCCCTTTGGCCTACCTCGTTTGTGCTGAATCACTTAAATGACATACTCCTGTCAGCCTGCACTGGGACCATGGCCCTGCCATCTATGCACTGATCCAAACTACGGTGAAACTTTGAAATCATCCTCAAATGCATCATTACTGCAGGCAGTTTGTTCCACACTCTCAAAACCCTCCGAGTGAAGAAGTTTCCTTTCATATTCTTGATGCACCATCAATAACTCACTCAGAGACGTAAAGGCGAGATATCAGCTTTTATTGACTGGAAGAAGGAACAAGCAGTGAGTGACCACCATACTACATCCTGGAGACTGAGAGGCCGGTCTCAGGCCTCAATCGCCTTTATTCAGGGGTCTGTGGGAGGAGCCACAGGAGCAGTCAGTAGGGGGCGTGTCCAGACAGGTATATGTAGTTCACCACAATTCTCCTTAAACATTTCACCTTTCACCCTTAACCCACGGCCTCTGTTTGTAGTCCCAACAAACCTTAGTGGAGAAAGCCCATTTGCATTTACCCTATCTACAACTCTCATAAGTCAACAGTAGATGCCATTTCATTGGCACTTCCCTTCAGCTCTGGAACATCTAGACAGTGATGCTCTTTATCAAGTACAGTTTGGCATTCCATACTACTATCCATTCACAAGAAAGTGAATCTCAGGGAAGAATATGGTGAAATATGTACTTTAATAATAAATTTACTTTGAAATTTGAGATTCTCTGGTACGATAAAGCCGAAGAATATAAAGTTACTGACCTTCACCACCGCCATCCTGTAGTCAATAATCACACAAAAACTACTGACCGCTCCACTGAGTGGGCGAAGATGTGCTGAGTCCTGCAGTGGGCCAGCAGAGACAGAGGCAATAAATAAAGTGTCGTGAACAACAAGGCCGAATTTTAAAGGCTATCTTAAATTGAGAAGACAAATGTGTCCAAGAAGAGGATGTGACCAAAAGCCTGGAACCTTTTCTTGCCATCCATGCTAGAGTCTAGCAGAAAGCCAAGGAAGGGCGATGGCTGTAGATATGGATGCATGTATGGACTGGAAAGGCAAGGAAGGGCGATGGGTGTAGATATGGATGCATGTATGGACTGGAAAGGCAGGGAAGGGCGATGGCTGTAGATATGGATGCATGTATGGACTGGAAAGGCAAGGAAGGGCGATGGGTGTAGATATGGATGCATGTATGGACTGGAAAGGCAAGGAAGGGCGATGGGTGTAGATATGGATGCATGTATGGACTGGAAAGGCAAGGAAGGGCGATGGGTGTAGATATGGATGCATGTATGGACTGGAAAGGCAGGGAAGGGCGATGGGTGTAGATATGGATGCATGTATGGACTGGAAAGGCAGGGAAGGGCGATGGGTGTAGATTTTAAGGTGTAGATATGGATCCACGTATGGACTGGAAAAGCCAGCATCTGCAGATCTTCTCTTGTTTGTTAGGGATGATAGATCTAGCTATTGACCCACATACCAACATGGCAGTATGTAAACGGAAGTGGGATCCTAAGTGAGGAGCTTTCTCAGTGCCCTAATAAGCCCTCCTCAATGTTTGGCTTTCGTGGGAGTTATTTGTCCAGAAGCCAAGAAGCGGGTATGTTAGGGCTTAGACCATAGACCAGAAGACGTGGGAGCAGTATTATGTTATTTGGTCCATTGAGTTTGCTCCGCCATTCCATCATGGCTGATTTATTATCGCATTGAGCCCCATTTGCCCTCCTTCTCCCAATAATGTTTGATGCTCAGACGAATCAACCTCTGGTTTAAGAGGCCCAATGAGTGGCCTCTACAGCCATCTGTATCAACGAACTCTACAGATTCACAACCCCCTTTCTAAAGAAATTCCCCCTCATCTCTGTCCTTGTATTCTCAGACAGCTCCCTCCGGTCTGAGACTCCCCCACTGTGTGAAACATTCTCATCGTGTCCTCGCTTTGTTGATCTTTCAATATTCAGTTTGTTTCAATAAAATCCCTATTCATTCTTATAAACTCTGGTGAGCACAGGTCCAGAACCATCAAATGCTCCGTATACATTAACCCTTTCATTCCTGGGACCATTCTCATGAACATCCTTCCATAAACATTGCGGCCTCTCTCCCAGATGAGCTCAATCGCTTTTACACTCGGTTCGATGTCGCTAACTCTGAGCCTCCGAGGAAAGCCTCCGCTACAACCTGGTCATCTCTGAGGCTGAGGTACGCAGATATTTCCAACAAATGTACAGTTGCAAGGCTCACTTCAATAATAAGCAAATGCTTTGAGAGGCTGGTTCAAGGATTACATCTGCAACTTGCTACCACCCACAATGGACCCCCTACAATTCACCTTCCAACACAACCGACCGACAGATGACACAATAGCCATTGCTCTTCGTACCGACCTTACACATCTGGAGAAGAAGGATGCTGATGTGAGAATGCTGTTCTTGGACTACAGTTCAACACTATAATTCCATCCAGGCTCGACAGGAAGCTCAGAGATCTTGGCCTTGACCCTGCCTTGTGCAGCTGGATCCTGGTCTTCCTGTCAACACCTCCACCCCTCTGACTCTCAACACAGGAGCCCCTCAGGGCTGTGTACTGAGACCCCTCCTTTACTACCCGTATACCCATGACTGTGTCGCCACCCACAGCTCCAATCTGCTAATTAAATTTGTCGACGACACTACATTGATTGGCCTTACCTCAAAAACTAACGAGGTGGCCTACAGGGAAGAAGTCATCATCCTGACACAGTGGTGTCAAGAAAACAACCTCTCCCTCAATGTCACAAAAACAAAGGAGCTGGTTGTGGACTCCAGGAGGAATGGAGATGGGCTAACCCCTATTGACATCAATGGATCTGGGGCTGACAGGGTAAACAGCTTTAAGTTCCTCGGCATCCACATCACCGAGAACGTCATGTGGTCTGTACAAACCAGCCGTGTGGTGAGAAAAGCACAACAGCACCATTTTCTCCTCAGACAGCTGAGGAAATCCGGTATGGGTCCCCCAAATCCTAAAAACTTTTCACAGGGACACAATTGAGAGCATCCTGACTGGCTGCAGCACTGCCTGATATGGGAACTGTACCTCCCTTAATCGCAGGATTCTGCAGAGAGTGGTGTGGACAGCCCAGTGCATTTGTAGTTGTGAACTTCCCACAATTCAGGACATTTACAAGGACAGGTGTGTAAAAAGGGCCTGTAGGATCATTGGGGTCCCAAGCCAACCCAACCACAATCTATTCCAGCTGCTACCATCTGGGAAACGGTACCATCTGCAGCATAAAAGCCAGGACCAACAGATTCTTCCACCAGGCTATCAGACTGATTTACTCACGCTGGCTTGAGTGTATTCTATCTTACATCGACTATTCTATTTATTATAAATTACTATGATTGCACATTGAACATTTAGATGGAGACGTAACATAAAGATTTTTACTCCTCGTATGTGATGGATGTAAGAAATAAAGGCAATTCAATTCAAGCTGGTACCTGAATCCTGCACCCCCACAAGCAGGGCAGCTCAGACAGAATGCCCTGCTTCGTCTCAAGGGCGAAGGATCTGTGAACATTGCTTATCAGGGCCAGGGGCTGGCTGGTGTGTGTCTTTGCATTCGTGACCCGCTATTGTCTGACCTCAATAGCTGCCATCCTGACAGGTGTGTCTATGTATAACATCTTCCTCAAATATTTCCACACTCATTCCCACACTCATCAAAAGATAATGGAAGGATTAAAAAGCAGTCTATACCTAGAACCCAAGATTACATACTGTACTTGGTGATCTCCCACTTCTTTGCCACTGAACTCATAATGGCTTTTGTATTCGCTTATACAGAGAACTGTTGTGCCAAAGTTTCAAACGTTGTTAAAACACTCAAGCACACTCACAAGTGAACGTGCTGCTTGTCTATGTGCACCTCTCTGGGGTCCCAAACAATCAAATGCTGGCCCTGTCTCACCAAAGTACATCTGTTGGAACTTCAAAAGTCCTATGAAGGACTGTGCAAGTCCTCAACAACTGTAAATTCTTCGCTGTTACCATTACAGATCATCTGCCTGGGCCCAGCACGCAAGTCGCAAACGTGAAGAAAGCACGGCAGTGCCACGGCTGCCTTAGGAGTCTGTGGATATTCAGCAAGACGTCTAAAACTTTGCCAGACTTCTACAGCTGCGAGGTGTAAAGTATATTGGCCAGTTGCATCGGGGCTTGGTATGGGAACACTAATTCTCTCATACAGAAAGGCTACAAAAAGCACTGGATACTACACAGATCTTCATCGGTAAAGCCCTCCCCTCCACTGAGCACATTGATGTGAAATGTTCTTGTCGGAAAGCAGCAACAATCATCAAGTGCCCCCACCATCCAGCCCATGATCTCTTCTCGCTGCTGCCATCAATAGGAACATAGAACATAGAAATCTACAGCAATTACAGGCCCTTTGGCCCATAATGTGTCGGCCATGTAACCGACTCTAAAGATTGCCTAGAATTTCCCTACCGCATAACCCTCTATTTTTCTGAGCTCCATGTACCTACCTAAGGATCTCTTAAAAGACCCTATTGTATCCATCTCTACCACAGTTGCTGACAGTGTATTCCACCACTCTGTGTGTGAAAAACTTACCCCTGCCATCCCCTCCTGTACCTACTTACAAGCACCTTAAACCATGCCCCCTCATTTCAGGTTTTGGGAAAAAGCCTCTGGCTATCCCCATGATCAATGCCTCTCATCATCTTATACACCTCTATCAGGTCACCTCTCATCCTCCATCACTCCAAGGAGAAAAGGTCAAGTTCATTCAACCTGTTCTCATAAAGCATGCTCTCAAATCCAGGCAACATCCTTGTACATCTCCTCCGCACTCTCTCTATAATATTCACATCCTTCCTGTAGTGAAGTGACCAGAACTGAGCACAGTACTCCAAGTGGGGTCTGACCAAGGTCTGAAATAGCTGTAACGTTACCTCATGGCTCTTGAACTCCATCCCATGGTTGACGAATGCCACCAAACCATGCACCTTCTTACCAACACTGTTTACCTACATAGCTGCTTTGAGTGTCCTATGGACCCCAAGATCCCTCTGATCTTCCACACTGCCAAGAGTCTTACCATTAATAATATATCCTGTCTTCATATTTCACCTACCAAAATGAACCACCTCACACTTATCCATGTTGAACTCCATCTACCACTTCTCAGCCCAGCCTGCATCCTATCGATGGTCCTCTGTAATCTCTGACAACTCTCCAGACTAACCACAACACCCCCAACTTCTGTGTCATCAGCAAATTTACTAACCCACCCCCTCTACTTCTTCAGCTAGGTCATTTTTAAAAATCACAAAGAGAAGCGGTCCCAGAACAGATCCCTGCGAAACTCCACTGGTCACCGACCTCCACGCAGAAGACAAACCATCTACAACCACCCTTTGCCTTCTGTGGGCAAGCCAATTCTGGATGGTCTCCTTGGATCCCATGCCTCCTTACTTTCTGAATGAGCCTTGCATGGGGAACCTAATTAAATGCCTTCTGAAATTCATATACATCTACTGCTCTATCTTCATCAATGTGAAGAAGGAAGGAGGTACAGGAGCCTCAGAACTCACATCATCAGGTTCGGAAACAGTTATTACCCCTCAACCATCAGGCTCTTGAACCAGAGAGAATAACTTCACTTGTACCATCACTGAACTGATCCCACAAGCTATGGACTCCATGTTCTCCATATTTATTGCTTATTTATGTATTGTTATTATTAATTTTTTTCTTTCATTTTGTATTTTGAAAATTGCAAGTGTTACTCTACTCTTTAAGAAAGAAGGGAGGAAGAAGAAAGGAAATTATAGGCCAATTAGACTGACCTCAGTGGTTGGGAAGATGTTAGAGTTGATTTTTAAGGATGGAGTTTCAGGGTTCTTGAGATGCATGATATAATGGCCAAAGTCAGCATGGTTTCCTTAAGGAAAAATCTTGCCTGACAAATATGTTGGAATTTTTTGAGGAAATAAAAAAAGAGAAAGGACATTGGTGGATGTTGTATACAGTACTAGGATTTTTCAAAGGCCTTTGACAAAGTACCACACGCAAGATTGTTTCGCAAGGTAAAAACCCATGGTATTGCAGGAAAGATACCAGCATAGATAGAACATGGGTTAATTGGCAGGTAGCAAAGAGTTGGAATAAAAGGAGCCTTTTCTGATTGGCTGATTATGGCTAGCGGTGTTCCATGAGTTCGACATTGGGACTGCTTCTTTATGTAATGTATGTCAATGATCTGGATGGCAGTATTGATGGCTTTGTGGCCATGTTTATGGATGGTACAAAGAGAGAGGTGGAGGGGCTGGTAGTGTTGAGGAAGCAGGAGGACTTAGACAGATTAGGAGAATGGGCAAAGGAGTGATAGATAGAATACAGTGTCAGGAAGAGTATGGTCATGCAACTTGGTAGAAGAAGTAAAAGCATTGACTGTTTTCTGAAGGGGGAGAAAATTCACAAATCTGAGGTGCAAGGGGACTTGGGAGTCCTTATGCAGGATTCCCTAAAGGTTAATTTGCAGATTGAGTTGATGGAGAGGAAGGCAAATGCAATTTTAGCATTCATTTCAAAAGAACTAGAATATAAAAGCAAGGATATAATGTTGAGGCTTTATAAGCCACTAGTGAGGCCTCACTTGGAGTATTGTGAGCATTTTTGGGCTTACATTAGAGAAGGTTCAAATGAGGTTCATGAAAATGATTCCGAGATTGAAAGGCTTATGATATGAGGAGCATTTTTAATGGCTTTGGGCCTGTATGTACTGGAATTTAGAAGAGTGGGGGGGGGGGATTTCATTAAAACCTATTGAATGTTAAAAGATCTAGATAGAGTATATGGGGAGAGGATGTCTCCTATAAAGGGGAAGTCTAGGATCAGAGGGCCCAACTTCAGAATAGGGGGATGTTTAGTTAGAATGGAGATGAGGAGGAATTTCTTTAGCCAGAGGGTGGTGAATCTGTGGAATTTGTTACCATATAACCATATAACAATCACAGCACAGAAACAGGCCATCTTGGCCCTCCTAGTCCGTGCCGAACTCTTAATCTCACCTAGTCCCACCTACCCGCACTCAGCCCATAACCCTCCACTCCTTTCCTGTCCATATACCTATCCAATTTTACCTTAAATGACACAACTGAACTGGCCTCTACTACTTCTACAGGAAGCTCATTCCACACAGCTATCACTCTTTGAGTAAAGAAATACCCCCTCGTGTTTCCCTTAAACTTCTGCCCCCTAACTCTCAAATCATGTCCTCTAGTTTGAATCTCCCCTATTCTCAATGGAAACAACCTGTTCACGTCAACTCTATCTATCCCTCTCAAAATTTTAAATACCTCGATCAAATCCCCCCTCAACCTTCTACGCTCCAATGAATAGAAACTTAACTTGTTCAACCTTTCTCTGTAACTTAATTGCTGAAACCCAGGTAACATCCTAGTAAATCGTCTCTGCACTCTCTCTAATTTATTGATATCTTTCCTATAATTCGGTGACCAGAACTGCACACAATATTCCAAATTTGGCCTTACCAATGCCTCGTACAACTTTAGCATTACATCCCAACTTCTGTACTCAATGCTTTGATTTATAAAGGCCAGCATTCCAAAAGCCCTCTTCACCACCCTATCTACATGAGACTCCACCTTCAGGGAACTATGCACAGTTATTCCTAGATCTCTCTGTTCCTCTGCATTCCTCAATGCCCTACCATTTACTCTGTATGTTCTATTTGGATTATTCCTGCCAAAATGTAGAACCTCACACTTCTCAGCATTAAACTCCATCTGCCAACGTTCAGCCCATTCTTCTAACCGGCATAAATCTCCCTGCAAGCTTTGAAAATCCACCTCATTATCCACAACACCTCCTACCTTAGTATCATCGGCATACTTACTAATCCAATTTACCACCCCATCATCCAGATCATTTATGTATATTACAAACAACATTGGGCCCAAAACAGATCCCTGAGGCACCCCGCTAGTCACTGGCCTCCATCCCGATAAACAATTATCCACCACTACTCTCTGGCATCTCCCATCTAGCCACAGGTTACCACAGGTGGTTGTGGAGATCAGGTCATTGGGTGTATTTAATAAGGAGGCTGATAGATTCTTGTTAAGTCAGGGCATGAAAGGTTATGGGGGAAGGCAAGAGAATGGGTTGAGAGGGAAATGGACCTGCCATGATAAAATGGTAGAGCAGGCTTGATAGGTCAAATGGCCTAATTCTGTTCCTAAATCTTATGGTAATTAAGTTCCCTTACACACACACACACACACATCTCACTGCTTTGTTCTCTAATACTTCTTAATTCATCCTGCAAACTCCCTTTTCCAAAAGCTCCCTCCTGGAAAGTGGTATAGAGCTACTAAAACAGAACCTTCATGCCATCTTAAAAGTTTCCTCTGCCAGTCATTTACTCAGATCCACCATTCTAATTATCCCCAACCCCCCCATCTATTACCCCACCTCTGTAAGCACTGCATACACTTTAAACCACTGTTTATAATATTGTTTTCATTGTAAATACATGATGGTATTTGTGTATCTATGCACATTTTATTCCAGATCCCGACTTTGACTTCTCACTTTATTTTTATATACGTAGTTATTTATAGTTGAAGTTTGATTTTGCTGCGTGACCGCAGCAATTTCATAATACCCGTCCATGTAAGTGTTTATGGGGAGTAATGTTGATCCTTGATGTAATCTTCAGTTGGCACCACTGAGAACCACAGCCGACAGAGCCACTCGAAGCTGTACCGCGTCTCTCTCTGACACGGTAATCGGGACGCCGTGACGGTGGTGGCGCCGCGGCCCACCAGGGGACGGTGTTGGAAAGCTCCGGCGCAGAGCCTCCCCGGCTGGCCGCACCGCGCAGCCCGACCCTGCACTGGATTCGTGGGCGAGGGGAGCCGCTGAATTCCCCGGCCCCAGCTCCTTAAACAGGCGGCACTGCAACTGGAGAAGACCACTCAGCCCTTCGAGACTGGCATGCGGCACAGGGAGAGGCCACGCAGCTCAGTGGGAGCCTGCTACACAGGCCGAGAGGAAGCCATTCGGCCCCTCGAGACTGCTATCCTTCGACAGGAGGATACCGTTCAACTCAGAGTGTCTGTTGCACATGTCCGTCCGCACTTGCCGCTGCCTGGGGAAATAATCACCCTCCCCCCATCATCATCACCACCCCAGACATTCTCTCTCTACCCCCCCCCCCCGGTAGAAGATTAAAAAAAACTGAAATCATACCACCAGGCTCAAGGGCAGCTTCTGTTCCTGCCCTTTTCAGATTCTTGAACGGATCGGCCATATGCTAAAAGACAACCTGTTTATCTCCCAATCTATCTCGTCGTGGCCCTAACACCTTATTGTTTGTCTACGGGGCACTTTCTCTCTATCTGCAAAACTCTGTTCTGCATTCTGTTTCCTTGTGTCCTACCGCGTTGTACTTAAGTATGGAATGCAGTTAAACGTTGTTTTTACCGGATACGGAGAAGGGTGCTTGGCCCATAGTCTGATATAAGAGGTCAGGAAGATATTCAGGTCTATTTACGCAGGAGTCCCTCACATCGTGTGCCTACGAGTGAAAAGTGAAGAACTGTGTCCCAGATGCAGAGTCGTTTCGCTGAGTCCTAAATCATCCGTCGTATCTGCCACCGGAAGGATTCCGTGTATCACCTGTATGTGGAGTGTTGCAGCCTCTGACCGTCTGAAGGGGCTGCTCCTCAAGCCCTGCACTCCTGCCCCTCAGTCACCCCGTGCGGAGTGACCTTGGTCGCTCGGGAGATCTCCTGGGCCTGGCCAAGGAGGCCATTCACGGGTTAAGGGGGTTCTGTCCAAGCCTATTGCCTGCCTTCTCTTCCGGGATTACATCTATGCCCGGGTGTCCTTGGAGAGGGAAACACACCGTGTCCACGACTAAGTGTGTTGTGGATAGTGCTAATTGTATTTTAATTTAACAGTGTAACAGCGTGTTTTATAATCGCGTTTGGTTGCGATGCTGTAATCATTTGATTTAACCTTTGTATATTTAAAAAGGGAATTCAGCCCCATGTATTTAACAGGAAGAGGCCATTCCACCAGCGATTCGGTTTCACAAAAGCAGGAAAGGTCAGGCAGAGGGTGGCTCTGGAAACTGTGAAGCTCAGTCCCAGCCCCGTTATGGTGCAGGTCAGTACTGGATGCAGGAACCTTCGCTCGGGAACTGAACACGGCCCCTCGAGGCGTGCAGCCCAGCAGTCCCCCGTTTCAATCCGAGCCTAAAACGGGGCAATTTACAACGACCAACGGGACTGTGGAAAGAAACCTGAGCGCACGGGGAGTAGAAACTCCTTGCAGACGGCGGCGGCGGGAATTGAACCCAGGTCACTGGTACTGTAAAGCGCTGTGCTGACCACAATGTTACTGTGCCGCCCTTCTGGGGCTGGTCGCTATTGCAATGAAACTTGTTAGGGGTTGGGGGGGGGGGGGGGAGTGACAGGAGAAGGGTCTGGGTTTGTGTGAAGGACCCAGAGGAGTGAAGAGAGGGGATGAGGAAGAAGCAATACAAATGTTGTTCCATTGTTAAGAAAGGAAAGAACACAGACAGACAGACAGACTTTATTGATTCCAAGGGAAATTGGGTTTCGTTACAGTCGCACCAACCAGGAATAGTGTAGAAATACAGCAATATAAAACCCATAAATAATTAAGTAATAATGTTAATCATGCCAAGTGGAAGTAAGTCCAGGACCAGCCTATTGGCTCAGGGTGTCTGACACTCCAAGGGAGGAGTTGTAAAGTTTGATGGCCACAGGCAGGAATGACTTTCTATGCCACTCAGTGTTGCATCTCGGTGGAATGAGTCTCTGGCTGAATGTACTCCTGTGCCTAACCAGTACATTATGGAGTGGATGGGAGACATTGTCCAAGATGGCATGCAACTTGGACAGCATCCTCTTTTCAGACACCACCGTCAGAGAGTCCAGTTCCACCCCCACAACATCACCGGCCTTACGAATGAGTTTGTTGATTCTGTTGGTGTCTGCTACCCTCAGCCTGCTGCCCCAGCACACAACAGCAAACATGATAGTACTGGCCACCACAGACTCGTAGAACATTCTCAGCATCTTCCAGCAGATGTTAAAGGACCTCAGTCTCCTCAGGAAGTAGAGACGGCTCTGACTCTTCTTGTAGACAGCCTCAGTGTTCTTTGACCAGTCCAGTTTATTGTCAATTTGTATCCCCAGGTACCTGTAATCCTCCACCATGTCCACACTGACCCCTTGGATGGAAACAAGGGTCACCGGTGCCTTAGGCCTCCTCAGGTCCACCACCAGCTCCTTAGTCTTTTTCACATTAAGCTGCAGATGATTCTGCTCACACCATGTGACAAAGTTTCCCACCGTAGAGAACAGTACAGCACAGGAACAGTCCATTCGGCCCACAATGTTGTGCCAATCCAATTAAATTAGTAATCAAATGGCCAACAAAACTACACTCTTCTGCCTACATAATGCCCGTATCCTCCCATTTCCCTCACATTCATGTGTCTGTCTGAACATCACCTAAAAGTCTCTGATGCTTCTGCCTCCGCCACTACACCAGGCAGCACACTCCAGGCACCCAGGACTTTCTGTGTGCAACGCCCTGGGAAAGGGTTCTCTGCTTTCTGTAGAAGCCATGTTTGGGTCAAGGTTGGAGATATGGGTGAGCTGGGTCTTTGGTGGGAGATGACGAGAGAACTGGCCGTAGGTTATGTCCCGGTGGGGAGATCGTGATTTGATGGAGCCGGGCGGTGAGAGCGACTGAGGACAGGTGAATTCAGCTCCAACTGGTGCACATTTGACTGTCTAATTATAATAGGCCCTTCTTGTTTTTTCTTTATTAACCCTTTAGTTGAGATTCATAGATATAATTCCTTTAGTAGCATGCAGTGTGCTGTTTGCTGTTTCTTGGCACTGAGTTGTAACAGGGTTGCAAATTACACAGCATCCACACAAACCGGGGTTTGAGATGGGAGAAGCACCTCAATCTCACAGGTTTGGTGTGACTGGAGTGTGTATTCCCTAGACGTACGCAGACAAGGACACCAGCAGGGTAAAAAACTTGTCCTTTGAAATTACCCCCTCTCTGCTTAAATACATGCCCTCTGGTATTAGACACGTCAACCCTTGGAGAAATGTTATCGCCATTTTTGGCATCTTCCCTCTTCCTTTCCAGTCCTGAGGAAGGGTTTTGGTCCAAAGCATCGACTATTTATTCATTTCCACAGCTGCTGACTGACCCGCTGAGTTCCTCCAGCACTTGAAGAATTTCTCATATTAAAGATATTTTCTGTCTCCTCTCTCTGTGTCTCTCATAATCTCACAAACCTCTATCAGATCTCCCCTCTGCCTCTGCCACTCCAAAAAAAAACAGCCCAAGTTTGTCCAACCTCTCGTTATAGTACAAGCCCTCTAATTCAGGCAACATCCTGGTAAACCTCTCCAAATCCTTTCTGTAGTGGGGCAACCAGAACTTTATGCAATACTCCAGATGCGGCCTAACTGGACTTGTATAAAGCTGCAACATAACTTTATGATTTTTGAACTCAGTGCCTTGACCAATAAAGGCAAATGACCTGTGTCGCCATTTTCAGAGAGTAATGAACTTGGACTCTTAGATTCCTCTGCTCATCAACACTGTTAGGGGTCTTG
The DNA here is from genome assembly GCF_030144855.1 of Hypanus sabinus. Classification (NCBI taxonomy): domain Eukaryota; kingdom Metazoa; phylum Chordata; class Chondrichthyes; order Myliobatiformes; family Dasyatidae; genus Hypanus; species Hypanus sabinus. The sequence continues at coordinate 77,579,558 of NC_082712.1, read as the reverse complement.
CCCTTGACAGTGTGTTGTCTCTTTGCATCTGACCTGCACTCTTCACATTTGGCTGGTTAAACTCCACCTGCTCTGCTTCCGTCCATATCTGCATCTGATCTATATCACCAGTCTACACTATCCGCTGCACCACTAATTTTTGTATCATCTGCCACTTATCTACATTCTCATCCAGGTCATTTATTTACTACATGAACTGCAGAAGTCCCCATGGAACACCACTAATCGCATATCTCCTTTGACCACTATTCTGTCTTTTATGAGCAGACCAGTTCTGAATCCAAACAGCTGATTCACCACCGATCCCTTGCATTTTAATCTTCTGGATGAGCCTCCCACGAGGAACCTTGTCAAGTGACTTTCTAAAATCCATGTAGCCAGTATCCACAGCTCTCCCTTCATCAATCACCCTCATCACCTCATTAAAGATCTCAGTCAAGTTAGTGTAGGGCTCTCAGTACTATTAACTGTGGTGTTAACTGTTCAGGCTAACAAGATGGCTTCTCTGTATTGTTAAAATGAAATAGCTTCTCTGTAATGTTACTTAATGCTGGAATGGGTTTCTGTGTCTGGAATGTTTGGGTTATAACTGCAGATAAGGGGGGAGCTAACCAATGGAGAATTGTTATGCTATCTTGAATGTGTAAGCTGAGCGGGAGTTCGCGGTTTTTTTTCAGGAGATGAGCAAGGAGGATGGACGTGTGAGGTGTGGACAGTGGTTCCTCGGCAATGGATACTGGACATTGGTGGTTCGGACAGTGGCCGAAGGCTCGGAAGGTCATTGTGGATGGTATCAGAGGTGTGAGCTCCAACGTATTAAAATAGTATGTACACAAACTGATAAACTTACTGATTTGGCGCCTTTAGGTTACCTGTTTCACTAACCCATCACTAGGAAATAACTATAAAGTTGCAATTATTTACTCGCCTTTGGTGTATTGTCTGATATTTGTGTTGCCAATGTGTACTGGGGGCCATTACACTGTATTTACACCAAAGTTTTGCACTGTTGGCGGGGCGACAGCGGTTCACCCTAGGCGAATGGGGGTAAATTGGAGGCACGGATGCTACGTTAGTAAGAATGACTTGCCATGCTGGTTCTTCCTAATCAGGCCATGGTTTTCCACGGAAACTAATGGAAAGCAGGAGTCATCTTGGAAACTATAGATGGAAAGTCTTGGATCAATAGTAGGGAACTACTGGAGATTATTCTTACTGATGGATTTATGAGTATTCAGAAAATCCATGGCCTATTTGGGGAATGTGTGCAGGGAAAGTCATGGCTTGATAGAATTTTTCGAGGAGGTGAGGAAGGTAGGGCTGTGGATGTTGTCATATGTAAGGCATTTGAGGAGGTCATTCATGGGAGGCTCATCCAGAAAATTAAATTGCATGTGATCCACAGTGACTTTGCTCTTCGATTCAAAATAAGCTTGCCTCTAGAAGGCAGAGGATGGTGGAGGTCTGTGACTCATGGTGTTCCACAGGGATCCATACTAGAACCTCTGATGCATTTGATAGGTGGAAAAAAATGAAAACATATATGCATAGGTTATTAAGTTTGCAGATGATATGAAGATTGCTGGCATTGGAGATAGTGTAGAAGGTTGCCAATGGATACAATGAAATTTAGATCAGTTGAAGATACTTCTGGAGAAATAGGTGGTTTAATCCAGGAAAGTGTGAGGTGTTGCACTTTGAGAAATTAAACTTAAAGGGGAAGTATGCAGTTAATGGCAGAACCCTTAATGGTGTTGATGTTCAGAGGGATCTTGGGGTCCAAGTCCATAGTTTTCTGAAAGTGGCTGTAGAGGTTAATAGCACGGTAATGAAGGCATGTGGCATGTTTGGCATCATTAGTTGAGGCATCAAGTTAAAGAGTCAGGAAGTTATGCTGCAGTTTTTAAAAACTCTAGTTAACAGTATTGCATTCAGTTCCCATTTCCTCATTATGGGAAGGATGTGGAGATTTTAGAGAGACTGCAGGGGAAGTTTACCGAGATGCTGCCTGGTTTAGAGGCCAAGGAGAGGTTGGACAAACTTGGGTTGTTCTTCTGGAGCGGTGGAGGCTGAGGGGAGATCTGAAAGAGGATTAGAAAGTCATGAGGAGCAAAGCTAGAGCGGACAGCTTTTCCCAGGATCAAGACGTCTAATGCCAGAGTGCATGTATTTCAGGTGAGAGGGGATCATTTCAAAGAAGATATATGAGACAAGGTTTTTCACACAGAGTGGTAGATGTTTGGAATGTGTAGTGGTGGAGACAGAGGTGTATAAGAGGTTCTTTGATAGGCACATGAATGTGCAGAAAATGAACATTTTGCCTGCTCTCCATCTCCCTCTGGTGCTCCCCTGCCCCTTTCTTTCTCCCTAGGCCTCCCATCCCATGATCCTCTCCCTTCTCCCCTCTCCCTTTTGCCAATCACCTTTCCAGCTCTCAGTTTCATCCCTCCTCCTCCGGTCTTCTCCTATCATTTCAGATCTCCCCTCCCCCTCCCACTTTCAAATCTCTTCTTCCAGTTATTCCTGACGATGGGTCTCGGCCCAAAACGTCGACTGTACCTCTTCGTATAGATGCTGCCTGGCTTGCTGCACTCTACCCGCATTTTGTGTGCGGTGCTTGAATTTCCATCAACTGCAGATTTTCTGGTGATTATGAGATTAGTGCTGGTTTGTCAAGTGGTTAGGGTAAATTCTCTGTCTGTGATGATTGGTGGCAGGGAATGGTTTACAGGAGGACCTCATCGACACAAGTCGATGGCATGGTGAAGAAGGTGAATGACATACTTGACCTCACAGGCCAGTGCATTGAGTATAAGAATAAGAAGGTTATGTTGCAGCTGTAGAAAACTCTGGGTCAGGTCACACTTAGTGCATACTTCTGGTCACCGCACCCCTCCCCTCCCATTACCAGGACGTGGGAGTTATAGAGGAGTTCACCGGGATCCAGCCTGGGTTCGAAGGCATATACTTTCAGAAGAGTTTGAACAAACTTGTGTTGTTTTCTCTGGAGTGGCAGAGGCTCGGGGGAGATCTGATAGAGCTTGTATGATTCTGCGAGGCATAGGTATTAGCCACTCAGTCTAATACCAGAGGATACAGCTTTATCATGCTGAGGACTTGATCAGAAATAGCCCGGATCCTGGCATGCAAGAGGCAACATACCACCCGGGAATCTCATTCCCAAGTTTGGACAGACTTTGGCTGTTTTCTCCGGTGGCAGAAGCCAAGGGGAGGTCTGGTCTGATGGAATTTTCAGAGGCAGAGGTAGCAGTCTTGTTCCCAAGGTGAAATATCTAATACCAGAGGCACAGCATTTATGGTGAGAGGGGCAAGTTTAAAGGAGATGTGTGCATCAAGTTTTTTTCTCACAGTGAGTGGTTTGTGTCTGAAACAGGCTGCCAAAGTTGATGGTGGAAGCACAAACACAACAAAATCTGCAGATGCTGGAAATTCAAGCAACACACACAAAATACTGATGGAACGCAGCAGGCCAGGCAGCATCTATAGGGAGAAGCACTGTCGACATTTCGGGCCAAGACCCTTCGTCAGGACTAACTGAAAGGAAAGGTAGTAAGAGATTTGAAAGTGGGGGGGGGGGGGGGTGGAGAAATGCAAAATGATAGTAGACCGGAGGGGGTGGGATGAAGCTGAGAGCTGAAAAGTTGATTGGCAAAAGGGATACAGAGCTGGAGAAGGGAAAGGATCATGGGACGGGAGGCCTAGGGAGAAAGAAAGGGGGAAGGGAGCACCAGAGGGAGATGGAGAGCAGGTAAGGAGTAATTGTGAGAGGAGCAGAGAGAGAAAAAAAGGAGTGGGGGGAAGATAGATAGATAAATAAATAGATAGATAGATAGATAGATAAATGGACAAACAAACAAACAAACAAACAAACAAACAAACAAACAAATAAATAAATAAATAAATAGAGAAAGGGTGGGGTAAGAAGTGGAGGAGGGACATTAACGGAAATTAGAGAAGTCAATGTTCATGCCATCAGGTTGCAGGCTACCCAGCCGATATATAAGGTGTTGTTCCTCCAACCTGAGTTTGGATTCATTTTGACAATAGAGGAGGCCATGGATAGACATATCAGAATGGGAATGGGATGTGGAATTAAAATGTGTGGCCACTGGGAGATCCTGCTTTCTCTGGCAGACAGAGCGTAGGTGTTCAGCAAAACGGTCTCCCAGTCTGTGTCGGGTCTCACCAATATATAAAAGGCCACACCGAGAGCACCGGACACAGTGTACCACACCAGCCGACTCCCAGGTGAAGTGTCGCCTCACCTGGAAGGACTGTCTGGGGCCCAGAATGGTGGTGAGGGAGGAAGTGTAAGGGCAGGTGTAGCACTTGTTCCGCTTGCAAGGATAAGTGCCAGGAGGGAGATCGGTGGGAAGGGATGGGAGGATGAATAGACAAGGGAGTCGCGTAGGGAGCGATCCCTGCAGAGAGCAGAAGGGGGTGGGGAGGGAAAGATGTGTTTGGTAGTGGGATCCCGTTGGAGTTGGTGGAAGTTATGGAGAATTATACTTTGGACCTGGAGGCTGGTGGGGTGGTAGGTGAGGACAAGGGGAACCCTATCCCAAGTGAGGTGGCGGGCGGTTGGGGTGAGAGCAGATGTGCATGAAATGGGAGAGATGTGTATGAGGGCAGAGTTGATAGTGGAGGAAGGGAAGCCCCTTTGTTTAAAAAAGGGAGATAATCTCCTTCATCCTGGAATGAAAAGCCTCATCCTGAGAGCAGATGTGGCGGAGATGGAGGAATTGTGAGAAGGGGATGGCATTTTTGCTAGAGACAGGGTGGGAAGAGGAATAGTCCAGGTTAGGGTTAGGGTTACCTTTGGTTTGGAGGAAGTGGGAGGAGCCAAAGGTGAAATTATTGAGAGTAAGAACTAATTCCGCTAGATGGAGGAGAGTGGTGGTAGAGGGGAACTGGTTAGGTCTGGAATCAGATGTGATACAGGCTTTTAGACAAACACATTGTGGGCTGAACAGCCTGTAACTGTGCTGTACACTTTTTTTGCACTAAGAATCAGGGGAGTTGTTGGGCATGTAGGAGGTGTGGACTGATGGGCCTGCTTCTGTGTGACAGTGGGGAGTTATGAAGGGCCACACACACGGAAGAATGTGGATGATCAGAGGACACACACAAGGCTAGGGACACAAGGGAAACACAGATACACATCAAGGGCGAGTCCACTGAGGAGGGAGTGTCCGTCACTGTGATAGGCTAATTGACTGATATAAATTGCCCCTCCTGGGGGTGTGAGGGATGGAAGAGGATGGGAAGTTGTTGGGAATGCTAGAAAACACATAGGATTAGTGTAGGATTCGAGAAAGCGGTGCTTGAGATTCAGCTTGTATCTCCCCGTGCTGGATCAGTAGATAACCCACACTTCCTGAGTCAGTGAAACTGGCTGCTCAACTGCCCCTGTGTGTGCCTGTCCCTCTGGACCACTGCCACCATCCCCGTGCTTGATCATACTTTTCAGAGACGGTTCTTCAGACCAAGTGTCTGTCACACACACACACACACACACACACACACACACACACACACACACACACACACACACACACACCCCCCCCCCCCCCCCCCAAAGCTTATTTCATGGTGCTACGTACCTCATAACGGGTTAAAAAGGACCAGCAGAAATGGACGCAGCTGGAGTCCAATTCTTCCATTATAAACACTATTTTATTAGTAACCACATGATAAAGTAATATAAAGTAAGATAAGGCAAACAGGTTAGCAGAGAATGTGCAATTATAAGTGAGTGAATAAAGTTCCCCCAAACTTCTTCAGCTCAGGTGATAAATGATGCAGTCTTACAATGATGGGTGAAGTTCAGTTCAGTTCTGGAGTTTGAGTTGAGTAGAGTTGAAGAGAGAGGGAGATGTTTTGTTTTCCCAGTGCCGATGCCGTCAAATCTTCCATGTTGTCCTCCTGCTCCCGAAACTTATCAAAGTCACTGACTGTGACCACACAACCACGAATGCTGGTTTTCACATGGTGCCGCTATCAACCCAGGCAAGGGTTAAATACACCAGTTACCCCTTTGTCCACACTGTGAGCAAAGAGCCCACCTTTGTCGTGGGCACACAAAGCTCAGCCAGTGTCAGTGTCTTCCTTGTGTCTCTGGCGTGTCTCTAACAACCAGCTGACCTTGTATTTATCCAAGCATGCTGAACACCAGCCATCCATCAAATAACGCTGCCCTCGGTCACCACGACAACCCACGAGCTGCTCGTTGCTCTCTCTCTGTAAGAACTCCCAAGCAGGCAGTGTCCTTATATATTCAAAACAAGCTTTAGAGTTCGTATAAACACCATTTCAAGGCAGGCTTTGTCCCTCTCCCTCTCTATAACAACTCAAACAGTGTCCAAAAGCCAGTCTCATTCTCCCGACATTTTAAGGTGATAGTCCACGGAAAATATGAACCTGAGGGGTACATGACAATGGACACCATGGTTTAGATGGGCTGAAGGGCTTTTCCTGTGTTATATGAATCTGTGACTCTCTGCCACTGACACACAGAGTGCGGGTAAGGGGATAGGTGCATGTATCTGTGAGTCACTCCCACACTTGTAAAGACACACACCTTTCACCCACCCCCACCCATCGCCTGAAGTGTCTCCATGCATTGGGCCTTCTCCGAAAGTGATCCCGAACTCTGTGAGCTGAGTCCATGCACGGGGAGTCTTGATCCGTTCTCCTCAGCTTGTCGCAATGACCCGTAATCTCACGTATACATGAAAGCACACTGTACACAATATTCCAGGTGCAGTCTCACACAGTCCTCATACCACTCCAATAATAACTCTTTACACAGATCCTGAATACCGTTTCAAAGTAGATTTATTATCAAAGTAGGTATGTGTCTCCATATACTTCCTTGTCATTTATTTTCATGCAGACATTCGCAGGAAATACAACAGAATAAATGAAAATCGACAATCAAAGACCAACAAACAACCAATGTGCAAAAAAAGACACGCTAAGCAAATAGAAAGGAAAGTAAATAAATAATACTGAGAACATGTTATTTGTCATCCATATCAATGATCTGGATGATAATGTGGTTAACCCGAACGGCCAATTAGCAGATTACATCAAGACTGGGACAGTGAGGAAGACTACCATAGTTTGCTGCAGGATCTGGACCAGCTGGAAAATGCACTGAAAAATGGCAGATGGAATTTAATGCAGAGAAGTACAAGGTTTTGCACTTCGGTAGGACCAACCAGGATAGGTCTTACTCATTGAGTGGTAGGGCACTGAAGACTGCCGTAGAACAAACAGATCTGGAAATGTAGGTCCATAATTCATTGGAAGAGCTGTCACAGGTAGATAGGATCATACAGAAAGCTTTTGTCACATCAGCCTTCATAAATCAAAGTGCTGAGTATATGAGATGGGATGTTACATTGAAGTTGCATGAGACATTAGTGAGGCCTAATTTTGAGTATTGTGTGCAGGTTTGGTCACCTATCTACAGGGAAGATGTAAACAAGGTTGAAAGTGTACAGAGAAAGTTTACAAGGATGTAGCTGGGACTAGAGGACCCATGTTATAAGGAAAGACTGAGTAGGTTAGGACTTTATTCCATGGAACGTAGAAGATTGAGGGGAGATTTGGTAGAGGTGTGCAAATTATGAGGAATATAGACAGGGTAAATGCAAGCAGGCTCTTTTCCACTGGGGTTGGATGGGGCTACAACAAGAGGTCATGGGTTAAGAGCAAAAGGAAAAAAAATTAAGGGGAACATGAGGGGAAACTCCATCACTCAGAGGGTGGTGAGAGTGTGTAATGAGCTGCTAGCACAAGTGGTACATATGAGCTCAATTTCAACATTTAGGGGGAGTTGAATGGATGGGAACATGGAAGGCTATGGTCTGGGTGCAGGTCGATGGGAATGGACAGGAGATTCCAAAGGATCGACAATTTCTGAAATGGTTTGTGTCAGGAACAGGGGGCAGGATTGGATCCAAATGCAGGACACAGACACTGAAGTACTAGGGCTAGGACAGGATGGGGATGCCATGGCATGTGAGGGGTAAGGCAGGAGGATCCCAGAGTCCAGACGAGGCAGGCAGAAGGATCCCAGAGTCCAGACGAGGCAGGCAGAAGGATCCCAGAGTCCAGACGAGGCAGGCAGAAGGATCCCTCATGGCAGGCCACATGGATCCCAGGCAGGGCCACCTCCCAGGCAGGCACAGAGGCTTGGGCCAGTCACAGACACCTGGGCAGGGGCAGGGCACAACCCTTAGGGAGCAATAGGTGGAAAGGGCAGAAACCCCCACCAGGCAGCAGCAGTCCAGCCAGACCTGCCCAACAGAGGCAATGGGTAGGAAGGGGCAGAACCCCCACCAGGCGGCAGCAGTCCAGCCAGACCTGCCCAACAGAGGCAACAGGTAGGAAAAGTCAGATAGGTGGAAGGGGTAGAACCCTCACCAGGCAGTGGCAGTCCAGCCAGCCCTGCCCAACAGAGGCAGGGGATCAGAAAGAAGCTGGGTCCAGGGTGAACAGCAGGACTACCATGAAACACAGGTAATTTGGGAAAGGCAACCAACAGCATGGCAGCACAAGCAAGGAGAATAAGGCAGAACAGCAGGACCAGCACACAGGAGAGAAGCAGGGTAACAAGACCAACCAGATAGAGCATATACAGACATGATTCAGAGCCAGCAGGACAACCCCACAACTAGGCTCAGTCCCCCAGCCCCTTATAAACACCTGCACCCTAATAGGCAACAGGTGTACCTCCTTAAGCCAAGATGATCCAATGGCTCCGTGTGACAGGAGGGCTGGCTGCAAGGCCCGGAGTCCAAAATCCGTGGACCGGAGCAAGACCCAGAAGGTGGGCTCCGGACTGGTTGGCATGGACTAGATGGGCTAAAGGGCCTAGTATCTGTGTTATAATATCTATTGTAGAGTACATAGGATGTGGGCTCATTCAGAGTTGAGGTGAGTGAAATTATCCAAAATCTGATGGAGCTCCTGAACCTGGTCCCTCCCAATCCCATTCTTAGTTCTCATTGACTCTACAAAGCAATAGGCATCAACACCACCAGACCCTCACTATTTGTTACATCATTCTGACTCTTGTACAAAATGCATTGCTTTGCATTTCTCAGCATTGTAGTCTATCCATCCTGTTCCTGCCCACTTGCTTCACTTGGCCTCATCTCTTCCTTGTGCCTCATCACTACTCAGTCTCTGCATTCTCCCTGGCCGCAGGAGTGCTACTGGGGTTTGGAAGATAGTAGATGTTGTTCTGTTGGGGCGATCCTGTAAATTACTCACCAGTGAATGGGTGGTGGGCAAACTATTGGGGAGCATTCTTAGGGACAGGGTTATTGAGTACTTGGAGAAGCACAATCCGATTAGTGATAGTCAGCATAATCTTATGAGGGGAAGCTGATGCTTTATCAGGGGCAGGACATGCCTCACAAGCCTGATTACATTCTTTAAGGAAGTGACACAACAGATTGTTGAAAGTAGAGCAGCGGATGTGGCGTTTGTGGTCTTCTGCTGTAATGTGAGGTTATTTCAGTTACTGTTGCCTTTTTATCAACTATGACCCAATGTGGCTATTCTCTGACGAAGCATTAACAAAGCATTTTCACCCACAGAACTTCTACTCTGTTTTTCGCACACCTTTCTACGTAAACTCTACATCAATTTCTGAGATATTCAAATCACCATGTCCAGCACCAACAAACTAATTTAAGATGGCACTACTGGTGACAGCTTACTGGTAGTTCAAAAGGCAAGAAATTTGACTAAGACATTATTAACAAAAATTTTTATGAGGAACATTGTGGTAAACTAACAATGAAGTGGCAAGCAAAGGCGAAGCTGACTCAAGGGATGAGCCATGCTGGTGCATTGCAAAGTCAGAGTATAACGTGTTTGAGAAGTCTTGGATACAGAGATGGTGTCGCTAACAGAGATGGAGTTGGAGCGAGCAATTCTGTAAGGAGTCGAGGTGAAGGAGTTTCGAAGCCCGTCCACCTAAACTGGAGTTGAAACTGGATTGTCCTAGGTGCAGAGCTGACTTGGAAAGGTCAATAACAGCCTTGGGCTGGGTGGTGAGGTCTAGGCCCAGAGAGTATCAATATGGCAGGGCCTGGCTCCGAGGCATAACACAACTGGTGTTCGAATGATTTAACCGCCAGGCCAGATAGACCAGAAAGGCAAGGTGTCAGGACCAGAGACAAGGGTTGGACCAATTCCGCTTGCTCTTCAGCCATGTTTACTTCTCTCTCAGTGGTGCTGAGGTTGTGAGACTAGCACACAAGTTGTTCCTGCGAGCTTTGTGGTGATTTGCCTCATTATATGATGAACTGAGACCGAGGCTATGGGCCTACACTGATTGCTCCAGGATTCAGGACTGTGGACTCAATTTGGTTTGGAATGTTGTTGTTTGCTTTTTGCTTACATTATTTGTGTGTTTTTTTCTTGTTTTCTGGCATTGGGTATTGGTCTTTTTTAAAATTTTGTCCTTTCCAGTTCTTGCTTTGTGGCTGCCTGTAAGCAGATGAATCTCAAGGTTGTATAATTTCTACCTACTTTAGTAATAAATGTACCTACCTGTCCATTCCGCGGACAAAGTCATTTGAGTCATATTTCTTCTCTATTCTGATGTTTGGTCTAAACAGCAACTGAACCTCTTGATCATGCCTGCAAGCTTTTATGCATTGAGTGATTAGATATTTGCATTAACGAGCATGTGAACAGCTGTACCCAATAACATCTCCTCTGTGTGTGTATGGATTATTGTGAGGTGTTTGGCAAAGTGTATAAGATTGAGAGAGGCAGAGTGGGCGGCCAGCACTATTTTCACAGGACAACAATCTAACATCAGAAGACATCCATTTAAGGTGAGTGGAGGACAGTGTAGGGGAAACATCAGAGGATTGTCGTTTTCGCAGGGTGTGCTCAGTGCCTGGAACAATGCTGGACATAGGTGGTAGAGGTTGATACAATAAAAGCTTTTATGAGACTCTCAGATGTAGGCAAAGTGGAGGGTTATGGACTGTGTAGGAGAGAAAGGGTAGATTGATCATGCAGGAGTTTAAGTAGGCCAACACAACATCGTGGGCCAAAGGGCCTGTACTGTATGTATTGGTTTATGTTCATCTTCTAATGTATGTTCAATGTTCGATGTTTCCCCCTTTCCCCATTTAGTGTAGTCTGAGTCACGGAGGAAGCAAGCCAGCTGATCAATGCTCCCAGAGACACAAGTAAATGCAAATGCTGGCCCCTGAAGCTTCGCATGTTGCCTAATGGAAGAAGGTCGAGCAGCATCTCTGGGCAGTGACCAGCTGGGAAAGGGAACAAACTGTAAATGTTTCGGCATGGAACCCAGAGATGGAGACAGAGAGATTGAGAAATGGGAGGGAGGTATCAGAGATAGCCATTGTCAATGATCCCTCCTGTCTGTCCAACCCCCTACTGTCAGGCAGGAGGTATCATAGCATTAGGACAAGCACTGTTAGGATGGGGATCAGTTTCTTCCCCCAGGACATGAGGCTACTGAACCCCCTGACACCAGCCACACCTCATCACTTATGAAGACCATAAGACCTTAAGGCGTAGGAGCAGAAATAGGCCATTCAGCCCATCGAGTCTGCTCCACCATTCCATCATAACCAATTTATTGTTCCTCCCTAACCTATTCTCCTGCTTTCTCCCTCTACTAATCAAGAGTCTATTAAACTCTGCCTTAAATACACCCAGTGATTTGACCTGCACAGCTGCCTATGGCAAAGAATTCCACAGATTCACCACGCCTTTGCTAAAGATATTTTTCCTCATCTCCATTCTAAATGGATGTCCTTCAACACTGAGGCTGCGTCTTCTGCTCCTAGACTCCCCCAGTATAGGAAACATCCTCTCCACATCCACTCTATCCTGTTCTTTCAATGTTTGATAGGTTTCAATGAGGCCCCTCCTCATTCCCCTAAACTCCAGTGAATACAGGCCCAGAAGCATCAAATGCTCTTCACATGTTAACCCTTTCATTCCTGGGATCATTCTTGTGAACCCCTCCTCTCTCCAGTGCCAGCACATCCTTTCTTAGATAAGGGGCCCAAAACTTGTTGTAATACTCCAAGTCAGGTCTGACCAATGCCTTATAAAGCCTCAAAATTACATCCTAACTTTCCTCCCAAAATGAATGCTAACTTTGCATTTGTCTTCCTTATCGCTGACTCAACGTGCAAGCTAACCTTAAGAGAATCCTGCATGAGGACTCCCAAATCCCTTTGCACCTCAGAATTTTCTCTCCATTTATAAAATAGTTCACACCTTTATTCCTTCTGCCAAAGTGCATGACCATTCATTTCCTTACTCTATATTTTATTTGCCACTTCTGTGCCCATTCTCCCGATCTGTCTGCAGACTTCCTGCTTCCTCAACATTACCTGACCTTCCACCTATCTTAAATGGATATTGTGCATCTGTATTCACTCAGGAGATGAACAGAGAGTTTATACAAGTGAGGCAAAGCAGCATCGACTTCATGGACCCTGTACAGATTACAGAGATTACAGATTACCAGGAGATGTTTGCTGTCTTGAGACAAATTAGGATAGATAAATCCGCAGTGCCTGACAAGGTGTTTCCTCAGACCCTGTGGCCAAAAAGTGAGGTACCAGAGAATTGGAGGCTAGCCAGTGTTCTTCTGTTGTTTAAGAAAGGCTCTAAAAATAAACTAGAAAATTATAGGCTGGTGAGTCTGACATCAATAGTAGGAACATTACTGAAAGCGATTCTAAGAGACTAGATACATGAATATTTGGATAGACAGGGACTGATTGGGGATAGTCAGCATGGCTTTGTGCATGGTAGGTCATGCCGAACCAATCTTATAAGAGTTTTAAGAGAAAGCTACCAAGAAAGTTGATGAAGGCAAGGCAGTGGATGTTGTCTACATGGACAGCAGCAAGCCATTTGTCAAGGTCTTACATGGGAAGTTAGTCAAGAGAGTTCACTCACTCAGTGTAGTGTTCTCGCACAGGTGTAAAAGAACTCTGAACTAAACACCAAGCATAAACCAATCAATGAGGTGGTCCCAGTAAGATTAACTGTTTACTGTTCACTCTTCCACATTAACGTATGGTGAAAACTGTTGATAAAACAATACAAAATATATGTTTCCTTCTTGACATCACAGTTACATCATAAATACTTGCAAAAGTAAAACTACAACAACTATGACATTAAAATACAACATACAGTCAGAATCTACCTACGCCATCGACTGTCTTTAAATACACTTCAACACAAACTATCCGCAACTCTTTAAATAACAAAAAACATAAACTTTATCAACTGCCATTACTTTTAACAGAATCAGCGTTAACATTTTTAATTCAACATATCGATTATCTCATGAACTTACGGCGTTGCTTCACTAATGTTTCTAGTGCGTAGAAAGAAAACTTTTCTCGTGCTGATCCTGCACATGTGAGCCCCCTCCTTCCCGTTTCTCCAAACAGATATTTTCCCACAAGACGCGGCGAAACCGGGTGTGACGTCATCGCATGCTGCGATATATCATAGACAACGAATTTACTTTAAACAATCTTAACTTTAACTAGAAAATGGTAAAAAACAAATTACTAAAGCGAAAATATAATAAACTAAACAAATGCCTTAAAGGCAGCACACTCCCCGTCTGACCACAATGAACATAATTCAAAACTTCAGTCTCTAAATCAGTCCTTAGGTAGAAGTAGAACGATGTCTGTAACTGGCCTTTGGTAAGTTTTCACAACACCTTGGTCAGAAGTTTTCAACTCAACCTTCCTGCCATGTCCATCCCTACTAGGGAATGTGGCAGTGATTCTGGCCATGTGAATGAGGAACGCAAGTCCTCTCACTAAAGAATTCAAAGTGGAGAACCGCTGAAAGCATTCATTAGTACATATTGATTCTTTGAGGTAGGTGACTCCTGCTTGTATTTGCGGCCGAATCTCCAAGTCTCTTTCGGGTTCGATCAGCTCAAATGTCTCACTCATTTGAGTTTTTTCTGTTGGTGGCTGATACAGAAAGGGGGGTCCGGTGAACCAGGCTGTCTGAGCCAGATGGGATGCAGGTAAGGATCTCGATGCGTGGTCTGCAGGGTTATCCTCGGTACGTACATAATGCCATTGTTCGGGCTTTGAAGACAGGCGGATACGTTGAACTCTATTATGAACGTACACGTTGAAACGTTTTGATTCATTATAAATATAACCAAGCACTTCTTTGCTATCTGTGTAGAACTTGATATCGTCCAGCTCTAGGTCTAGCTCGTCCTGGATAAGATCCGCCATTTCCACAGCCAGGACAGCTGCGCACAGTTCAAGCCTTGGAATTGTCGGCTCGGACTGAGGAGTGAGCTTCACCTTACCAGTTACAAATCCTACTTCAACTTGACCATCCTTCCCGACTACTTTCAAGTAAGCCACAGCACCGATGGCCTTGGTAGACACATCCGAAAAAACACACAATTCTGCGTGCGCTGCCTCGGTGGGTGAGGTCACAGTGTACCTACGTCAGATATGAAGCTGTTTTAGATCTTGAAGTGAATCTCTCCAAGCCTCCCATTTGCTTAGCTTGTCTTCTGGTAGGGTGGTATTCCAGTCAGAGAGCTCAGAGGTAAGTTCTCTGAGAAGTACTCTTCCCTGGATCATAACTGGTGCCAGTAGACCCAAGGGATCGAAAACACTGTTGACAGTGGAGGGAACTCCACGGCGGGTGAATGGCTTGATCACAGTTGGCACGGAGAACGTGATTGTGTCAGTTGTAATCTCCCAAAGGAGACCCAAACTCCTTTATGTGGGTATGGTTTCTCCATCTAGATCTAGGTCTTTAATTGCTGGAGCACAGTCATCATGTGGAAAGGCCTCCATTACTGCCTGACAGTTAGATGCGAACTTATGCAAGCGGAGCTTTGACTCTGCGAGTGAAGCTTGTGTACGTCGGAGCAGATCGATTGCTTCATCTTCTTTCTGTAGTGATATCGAGCCGTCATCGACATAGAAGTACCTTTCTACAAACTTAACGGTGTCATCGCCGTGTTCCTGTGCACCCTCTCTGATGGCTCTTCGCAGCCCATAGATGGCCACGGCCGGTGATGGACTATTGCCAAAAACGTGGACTTTCATCCAGTACTCAATGACTTCCTTGTTAATGTCATTGTCCTTGTACCATAAGAAATGGAGGAAATTGCAATGGTCCTCCTGTACTAAGAAGCAATGGAACATCTGCTGGATGTCCGCTAAGATTGCGACCTTCTCCTTCCAGCAGGACCCCGAGAAGGGTATTATTGAGGTCGGGGCCTGTAAGGAGCACGTCATTAAGGGAGATACCAGTGCACTGAGCACTGGAGTCAAAGACCACCCTGATCTGATTGGACTTTTGTGGGTGGTAAACCCCAAACGTTGGGAGGTACCAGCACTCCCCGCCTTCCCTCAGTGGCGGTGCTACTTCAGCATGTCCATTAGCGAAGATCTTCTCCATAAATGCTACGTATTGTTGCTGCATCTCAGGTTTCCTTTTCAGGGTTTTTTGCAAGGATGTGAACAGCTTGATTGCCTGCTCTTTGTTGTTTAGCAAGCGCTGGCATGGTTCTCTGAAAGGTAGTGGGACGACCCAATTGGTTGCTTTGTCTCTGAAGACCTTGGTGTCCATTATTTTTAAGAAAATGGTGTCTTGTGCTGATGGAGCAAGTTTATTATCATGCTCAGTTTGAGCGAAGACTGACTGACCCAGCGTCTTGTCGGTTACTTTACATTTGTCAAAGCCTTGTCGTGCTTCCTTGATACACATGAAACTTGTGCAGGGTTGAAAAATTGAATGGCGGCCACTCTCTAGCACATTGGTCTTGAGTGTGTTAACCGTCGGTTTGTGTACATTGCCAAGGCACACCTCTCCTATCACCACCCAGCCCAGATCCAGGCGTTGGGCAAAGGGGGCATCGTGTGGTCCATTGACCTGCTGCCTAACCTTGTGCACCTGGAGAACATCTCTTCCTAGTAGCAGGAGTATTTCTGCTTTTGGGTCCAGTTCTGGGATGTGCTTGGCGATGTGGTGGAAATGTGGCTGGTGTAGCACTGCACTTGGCGTCGAGATCTCAGTGCAGTTATTCAAAATTTCATTGCACTCTAAGAGTGGAGGGAGACAGATAACAACTTTACCATCCAGGGACTCGAGCTGGAAGCCTTCTGCCTTCCTTCCATAAGTTTCCACACTGCCTGAGCAAGTTCTAAGGTAGTATGGGAACTGATTACTCTCAATGTTGAACAAGTCAAAGAACTCTGGTCTGACTAGTGAGCGATTGCTCTGGTCATCCAGAATTACATAGGCTTTGATGGCCTTGTCTTTGGCTCCCTTAGGGTACACCTTAGTGAGGCAGATCTTTGAACAAGAATGGCTTGACTGACCTTGACCACAAACTTCTGTGCAGCTCGAGCTGACAACAGTTGTCCTGGAGTGAGCCTCTCCCTCCCCGCCGTCCTGTTGTGAGGGTGAAGGAGCTTTGTCGGTTTGCGGTAACGGGCCAGGAATGCATGGCCCAATTGTGATTAGTGCTATTACATTCCGGGCACTTCACAGAGATCGTACACTCTCTAGCAAGGTGAGAGGTAGAGGAACAGCATTTAAAACATATTTTTTTCTCCTTGAGATGGGCCATCCTCTCTTCAAGGGGTTTTTTCCTTAACGTTCTGCATTTTTGAGGGGGTGGGGTTTGTTATGCAATGGACAATTCTTGCCAGGGTCATTGTTAGTTGTAAAGACTTCAGTTTTATGCACTGAGACAGGTTTCTTAATGTTGAAATTATTCAAAGTGGATTTGACTGGCTTGGTGTGAATTGTACTGCTACCTGGACTCATGAAGCTATGGTCATTTCACTTCTTCGCCTCCTTGCACAGAAACCTAGTGAAATACTCAAAGGAAGGAAATCGACCACCGTTCTCTTCCTTTTACTCTGAGCCAACAGACACCCACCTTTCCTGCAGCCCAAATGGAAGTTTGTCCATGATTGGTCTAATCCTGTATGAAGTATCTAGGTATGATAGACCAGTTAAATAGCCATCTTCTTTGGCGCCTTGAATCTCCATGAGTAAATCTCCGAGCTCTCTTAACTTAGTGTGGTCCTTGACTGACACCTTAGGAAAATTTTCCAGACGTCGGAATAGTGCCGTTTCAATAATTTCAGTGGCCGCATAGCACTCCCGAAGTCTCTCCCATGCTTTGCATAAGGCTAGCTTGGGGTTGTTGATGTACACTGAACGTATGCGTCTCACCTGTTTGCATGATTCTTTTCCCAGCCATTTCGCCATAAGATCCAACTCTTGGGTTGCTCCGAGCTGGACTCCGTGGATAGCGTTGGTGAATGAGGAGTACCATGCACGGTAATTTTCAGGCTTATCGTCAAACTGGTATAGTCCTGACGTGACGAGATCTCGTCGTGCTAAATACTGTGCCATGGGTTCAACTGCAAGTGGCATGCTGGCTGGGGGAATATGTCGGAGGGTATATGACTGAGGGTGTACATTTGTTATGGGATTTGCTGTTCTGAATTCAGCCTTTGCCTCTCCTCTCACCAAATCTGGTAAGTTTGGTTTTGAGAAGTATTTGTCATCAGCCTTTACATTCTTGAATTCGTCCAAGTTGCAAGGGTAAATTGTCTTCCTCGGATGGATGTGATGCAATTGGGCCTCTCTGAGTCTCCTCATGAGGTGGGACATTAGCATATACGTATGGAGAGGAAGAACGAATCTTCAAGTCCATTTGAGATCGGATATAGTTGTTTGTGCGTTCCAATCTGGTCTTTTCTGACGTAGATTTTATGTCAACCAGAACATGCATTTCTTCAGCACTTTCTATTATCTCTGCTTCCACCCTGGCAGCTTCTGCTTCTCGGTGTAGCGTCAGCACTTCTAACTCTGACTCTATCCTTACCTTTTCCATTTGGCTTTTGGCTTCTCTGGCAGCCACTTCTTTTTTCAATTTTGCTTCTTGTTCGGTGTACAACGCTCGCACCTTGGTGACTGCTGCCTTAGTTCTTGCATGGGCAGCCTTACTTGATGATGCCCTACTGCCCCTGTTGCTGGGTGGCAACGACTTGATGCTGGATCGAGTTGTCATTGCAGCACTTGAAACACCTGATAATGCCGCCTTTTCACTGTAGTGTTCTCGCACAGGTGTAAAAGAACTCTGAACTAAACACCAAGCATAAACCAATCAATGAGGTGGTCCCAGTAAGATTAACCATTTGCTGTTCACTCTTCCACATTAACGTACGGTGAAAACTGCTGATAAAACAATACACATTATATGTTTCCTTCTTTACATCACATTTACATCATAAATACTTGCAAAAGTAAAACTACAACTATGACATTAAAATGCAACATACAGTCAGAATCTACCTACGCCATCGACTGGCTTTAAATACACTTCAACACAAACTATCCGCAACTCTTCAAATAACAAAAAACATAAACTTTATCAACCGTCGTTACTTTTAACAGAATCAGCGTTAACATTTTTAATTCAACATATCGATTATCTCATGAACTTACGGCGTTGCTTCACTAATGTTTCTAGTGTGTAGAAAGAAAACTTTTCTCGTGCTGATCCTGCACATGTGAGCCCCCTCCTTCCTGTTTCTCCAAACAGATATTTTCCCACAAGACGCGGCGAAACCGGGTGTGACGTCATCGCATGCTGCGATATATCACAGACAACGAATTTACTTTCAACAACTTTAACTAGAAAACGATAACAAACGAATTACTAAAGCGAAAATATAATAAACTAAACAAATGCCTTAAAGGCAACACACTTGGCATTCAAGATGATGTAGTAAATTGGATTAAACCCTGGCTTTGCAGGAGAAGTCAGAGAGTGGTTGTGGATGGTTGCAGCCCTGTCTGGAGCCCTGTGACTAGTGTGCCACAGTGTTCAGTGCTGGGTCTTTTATTGTTTGTCATCTCTACCAACAATCTGGATGATACTGTGTTTAACTAGATCTGCAAATTTATGGATGTCAGCAAGATTGAGGATGTAGTGGACAGCGAGGAAGATCATCAAAGCACGAAGGGGTATCTGGACCAACTGGAAAAATGGGTTGAAATTTGGCAGATGAAATTTAATGCAAACAATTGTGAAGTTTGAGAGCACCAACTAGGGTAGGTCTTACACATTGAGTGGGAGATCAAAGAGATGTGTGATTACAGGTCCATAATCCATTAAAAGTGGCATCACAGATAGACAGGGTTGTAAAGAAAGTGTATGGCACATTGGCCTTCATAAGTCAAAGCATTGAGTACAGGAGATGGGATGTAATACTTAAGTTTTATAATACTCTAGTGAGGCTTAATTTGGAGTATTGTGTGCAGTTTTGCTCACCTACTTATAGGAAAGTTGTGCTTAAGATTGTAAGAATAAAGACAAAATTTTCAAGGATATTGCTGGGACTGGAGGACCTAAGTTATAAGGAACGATTGAATAGGTTAGAACTCTTTTTTCCCTAGAATATAGAAGACTGAGCGGAGATTTCATAGAGGTTTACATAATTATGAGGGGTATAGATAGGCTTTTTCCACTGAGGTTGGTTGAGACTACAACTAAAAGTCATGGGTTAATGGTGAAAAGTTAAATCTCTAGGGGAATATGAAAGGAACTTCTCTGGTGAGAATGCAGAATGAGCTGCCAGCAGAAGTGGTGGATGTGCTTTTGACTTTAATATTTAAGAGACGTATGGATAGATACGTGGTTGGGAAGAGTATGGAGAACTATGGTCCAGGTGCAGGTGGACCAGGCAAGTTAAATGGTTCAGTATGGACTAGGTGGGCCAAAGCATCTGTTTCTGTGCTGTAGTTTTCTATGACTCTAACACACAAAATACTGGAGGAAATCTGCAGGTCAGGTAGCATCTGTGGACTGGAAGACTGGAAAGGAAAGAAGAAGAGGGGGGAGTGGGGTGGCAGAAGGCAGAATAATATTGAAGGAGGGGGGAGGAGTTCAAGCTGACAGGTGATAGGTGAGACTAGGTGAGAGGGAAGGTGGATGCATGGAGAAGAGGGATGAAGTAAGAAGCTGGGAGGAGATAGGTGGAAGAGGTAAAGGGCAGAAGAAGAAAGAATATAATAGGAGGAGGCAGTGGGGCACAGAAGAAGGGCAGAGAGGAAGGGTACCAGAAAGTTGATGGACAGGTGGAGAGAAGAGTAAGTGCAAGAGGGTAATCAAAATGGAAAAAGAGAGAAGGAGTTAGAGAAATCATTGTTAATGCCATTAGGTTGAAGACCATCCAGATGGAACTTCAGATGTTACTCCTCCGTACATTCCTTCTCCTCACAGTATCTTTCTCATCTGCTATTCCCATCCACACATCTCCCCCTCACCTAGTCTAATGGATCCCCTGCCAGCTTGTACATCTTCCCCTCTCCCCACCTTCATAATTGGGCTTCAGCTCTCTGACTTTCTAGTCCCATGAAAGGTATTGGCCCAAAACATGAATTGTGGATTCCCTTCCATAGAAGCTGCCTAGCCTGCTGCGTTCCGTCAACATTTTGTGTGTGATGCTATCATTACAGAGAATGTGCAGTGCAGGTAGACCGTAAGACTATAAGCCACAGGAGCAGAATTAGGCTATTCCATCATGGCTGATTTCAGATCCCACTCAATCCCATACACCTGCCTTCTCGCCATAACTTTTGATGACTTGTTCAATCATGGAGCTTTAAATATACCGATGGCCTTGGCCTCCACAGCTATCTGTGGCAGAGCATTCCACAGATTCACTACTTTCTGTTAAAAATATTCCTCCTTACTTCTGTTCTAAAAGGTCACCTCTCAATTTTAAGACTGTGCCCTCCGGTTCTGGACACCCCCACCGCAGGAAACATCCTCTCCACATTCTCCTTATTGTGGATCCAGAAATCTGAATCCCTGTCTCTGCTCCAGTTCTTCAGCCACACATTTATCTGCCACCTCATTCTATTCCTATCCTCACTGTCGTGTGGCAGTGGAGAACTTACAGTTGAGACGGATGGTCATGGGGTGCTCTCCACTAAATGATGTTCTCCCTTCCCTCTCTTGACAGTCACCCATTTATTTGCCTCCTGTAGCACTGGGGCGACTACCTCCATGTAGCTCCTGTCTATCTCCTCCTCACTCTCCCTAACAAGTCGAAGGTCATCGAGCTGCAGCTTCAGTTCCCTAGCATGGTTTCTAAGGAGCTGCATCTCGACGTACCTGGTGCAGACGTGGCCACTGGGGAGGCTGGGAGTCTCCTGGAAATACCACCCCTGCCACCCAGAACAGAACACTGGCCCTGTAGACATACCCTTAGGTAGATCATAACATGCAAGTGCCACAGCAAGATAGTTTGCAATATCAAGTGTTCATACTTTTCATTCAAGAGTCTTTTATCAGTGGATATGATATTGAATGTACTTGTATGTATAATCTATATTTTCATTTATATTTATCATGATTATTGTTATGAGCAGAGAGACAACATCTGCTGGAAGTAAATTTCTTGTATGTGCACAGGTACTTGGCGATTAAAGTCTGATTCTGATTCTGAAAGAGCAGCAGGATATCGGATTTCCTAACAGGTATTGAGTAAAATGACAGTGAAGTAATGCCAAACCGTTAAACTTCTGGTTAAGTTACAAACAGGTCCTGAGGACTGTGTAGCCAGCTCTTACATAATGTTCTGAGATCTGAGGAGGTTTCTGGACTAACTGCAGTGTTGAGGGATTTCAATGAGGAGGTTGGAGAATCGAGGTGAAGGGCTGGAGAGTGGTGGGGGGGGGGGGGTTAATGGAAGGTGTGTTGGGGGGGGGGGTGGTCAGTGAAAAGTTCCCAATAGTGAAGGACGAGGTGTCAGTTTCCCAGCAAGAGACTGTAAGCTGCGGACCTGGAGCTCACACCTACTGAGGACAACAGAAGGAAACTGGACCAAACAAAATCAGCACTCAAGGAGAAAAATGAGGGTCTTGGTGGAATGAGGCATATACACAAAGGGCCAGGCAACCTCCCGATCTGCCCTGGACCTTTGTGAATGAACCAGCTGAGAGTGTTTGTTGCAACATGCAGAATATTGGAGGAACTCGGTGAGCTCAGATAGCATCTATGGAAATGAACAAACAGTTGATATTTCAGGCTGAAACTCTTCTTCAGGAATGAGAAGGAAGGGGGGAGACACCAGAATAAAAAGGTGGGAGGGGGGAAGGTGGATAGCTGGAAGGTGATAGGTGAAGCCAGGTGATTGGGAAAGGTAAAGCACTGGAGAATAAGGAATCAGGTAGGAGAGGAGAGTGGACCATAGGAGAAAGAGAAGGAGGAGGGGACCCAGGGGGAGGTGATAAGCTGGTGACAAGAGGTAAGAGGCTAGAGTGGGGAACAGAAGAAGAGTGGAGGGGAAGGAAAAAAAGCTACCTGGAGAAATCGATATTCTTGACATCAGGTTAGAGGAGTTACTAGTTAATGAGCTGGTCATCTGCAACTGGTTGACAGGTTGGTAGAATCTAGAATGCACTCCCTGAGGGGATGGTGGAAGTTGAGACTCTCACAACAGGTAGACCAGCACTTGAACCTCCTAGGGAGAGAAGGCTACAGACTGATGGAGTAAGTGTGGTTTGGTGTGCAGTAGCTGGCATGGACCTGATAGCTGAAGCAACTCTTTCTGTCCTGCATGACCCAAGAACTCTCTGAACAAGATGCTAATGGGTGCCAACAATAACAACATTCAAAACACATTTAAATAAGTTCATGGATGTTGTGTTCGATATTTAGGGATGGTGCAGAGCACACGCCAGGACGCCAGCATGCAGGGTATTCAACTGAACTTTACTGATAGCTATGCATGTACAGTATGTGAAATCCTCCCATTTGGGGGTGGCTAACTGAGTGGCACAGGAACAACACTGCATCCCTCCCCCACCCTTCTTGAAAAAACAAGAACTTGGAATGTTCATAAGAACATAGGAAATAGTTGCAGGAGTCGGCCATCTGGCCCATCGAGTCTGCTCTGCCATTCAATAAGATCATGGCTGATCTGGCCATGGACTCATCTCCACCTACCTGCCTTTTCCCCATAACCCTTAGTTCCCTACTATGCAAAAGTCTATCTATCCTTGACTTAAATATATTTCCTGAGGTAGCCTTCACTGCTTCATTGGGCAGAGAATTCCACAGATTCGCCACTCTCTGGGAAAAACAGTTCCTCCTCATCTCCATCTTAAATCTGTTCCCCCGAATCTTGAGGCTATGTCCCCTAGTTCTAGTCTCACATCTATCTTTCATTATTTTACATGTTTCTATAAGATTTCCTCTCATTCTTCTGAATTCCAGCTAGTACAGTCCCAGGCAACTTTATCTCTCCTCATAGTCTAACCACCTCATCTCTGGAATCAATGCGGTGAATCTCCTCTGCATTGCCTCCAAAGTCAGTATATCCTTCTTCAAGTAAGGAGACCAGAACTGCATGCAGTACTCCAGGTGCAGCCTCGGCACAGTTACAGCATAACCTCCCTGCTCTTAAATTCAATCCCTCTAGCAGTGAAGGCCAATATTCCATTTGCCTTCTTGATAACCTGCTGTACCTGCAAACCAACCTTTTGTGGTTCATGCACAAGCACTCCCAAGTCCCTCTGCACAGCAGCATGCTGCAATTGTTTACCGCTTAAATAATAAACCACTCTTTCATTTTTCCTTCCAAAGTGGATGACCTCACATTTACCAACATTGTACTCCATCTGCCAGACCCTTGCCCACTCACTGAACCTATCTACATCTCTCTGAAGACACTCCATATCTTCTGCACAATTTGCTTTTCCACTCGATTTCGTATCATCAGCAAACTTAGATACACTACACTCGGTCCCCTCTTCCAGATTGTTAATGTATATTGTGAACAGCTGTGGGCCCAGCACCAATCCCCGCAGCACACCGCTCACCACTGATTGCCAACCAGAGAAACACACATGTTGTATCCCAACTCTCTGCTTTCAATTAGTTAACCAATCCTCTATCCATGCTAATACATCACCCCCAACTCTCTGCATCCTTATCTTATGGTTAAGTCTTTTATGCTGCAGCTTATCGAATGCCTTCTGGAAATCCAAGTAACATCCATCTGTTCCCACCTGTCCACTACGCTCATTATATCCTCAAAGAACTCCAGTAAGATTGTCAAATAGGACCTGCCTTTGCTGAATCCATGCTGCATCTGTCTGATGGATCCATTTCTTTCCAGATGCCTCGCTATTTCTTCTTTAATGATAGCTTCAAGCATTTTCCCAGCTACAGATGTTAAACTAACTGGCCTATAATTACCTGCCTTTTGCCTACATCCTTTCTTGAACAGTGGCATGACATTCCCCATCTTCCAATCCACTGGGACCTGCCCAGAGTCCAGAGAATTTTGGTAAATTATCATCAAAGCCTCTACCATAACTTCTGCCATTTCTTTCAGTACCCTGGGATGCATTCCATCAGGACTTATCTATCTTCAGGTCCACAGATTTGCTCAGCACTATCTCTTTAGAGATAGCTATTGTATCAAGGTCCCCACCTATCATCGCATCCAGAACATCTCTCTTTGACATGTTGAACATGTCCTCTGCCATGAAGACTGACACAAAATAGTCATTCAAAGCTCTATCATTCCTCATTACCCAATATCAATCCCCCTTTCTCGTTCTCCAAGGGACTATGTTCACTTTCGCCACCCTTTTCTGCTTTACATAATTATAAAAACTTTTACTATCTGTTTTTATATTTTGTGCTAGTTTATTTTCATGATCTATCTTCCCTTTCTTTATCACTTGCTCAATGGTTCTTTGATGCTATTTAAAGTTTCCCAATCTTCCAGTTTCCCATTACTCTCAGCAACTTTATATGCACGAGCTTTTAGTTTGATGCCTTCTTTTATTTCCTGTTATCCAAGGCTGGCTCTCCCCACCCTTTTAACTGGAATATGCTTTTGTTCAGCACAGTGAAAAATCACCTTGACAGTCTTCCACTGTTCCTGAACGGTCCCACCATATAGCTGCACTAGCCAACTCCTAAACATTCCATTGTTCAGGCATAATACACTGGTTTTTGATCAAACTATTGCACCCTCCATTTGTATGAGAAACTTAATCATACGGTGATCACTCTTTCCAAAAGGATCCCTAACAACAAGATCACTAATTTTACCTGTCTCATTGCACAGGACCAGATCTAAGATAGCACACTCCCTTGTAGGTTCAGTAACATGCTGTTCAAGAAAGCAATCAAAGAAGCATTTTATGAAGTCCTCCTCAAGACTGCCTCAACCAACTTGATCTATCTAATCTATGTGGAAGTTAAACCCCCCCACCCCATGATAACTGCTGATAATGTACTTCTTATCTATAAAACTCCATTGAAATTACAGTCACAGAAACTGAGCGACTTGCTTCACTTTACTCATAGCACATAACTTATGCTCCTTACATAAACATAAAAAAGAATTGCCAAGATTGCAATTGTCTTTCCCTTTGTTTTTAACGGTCTCTCACTCACTTTGTATAAAAAAAGGAATTGTCTCTCTTTGTTTTTCGCTGTCTCTCTCTCTTGTTTTCCTCCTTTTTTGGCAGGATATTCGACTGAACTTCATTGACAACCCTGCTTGTACAGTGTGTGAACTCCTCCCATGTGGGAGTGGCTAATGGAATGGCATAGGAATGACCTGTTGACTGGGATACAGGTCATATGCAAATGAGATTTTATTGGTGGGCACCTTGGTTGCCAAGGACCAGTTGGGCAGAAGGTTCCTGTTCCCATGCTTTGAGTCCATAGCAACATAAGATGACAGAGGGATTGAACTTTCAAACAGACTGGATAATTCAGCCTGACAAAGCAGGTGCAGGCTAGTGTAGGAGATAGACTGTGGACCAATCTGGGGAAGAAGTTAGGTTTAGGAGATGGGCCAATGTGCTGTTCCATTGTATAGGATTACCGGGAGGGGAGAGATCACATAATGATGGATGGCCATCAAATCCATCAATCCATGAAAACCACCTCATTACTCCTTTTTAATTTTGTAATTCAGAGTAATTTTATGCCCAAATCAGGTTTATTATCACTGATAGATATTATGAAATTTGTTTATCTGTGACAGCGGTACAATGCAAGACATAAAAAATATAAAAATTGGGAATAAGTTAAACAAATAATGTAAAATAGCAAAGGTGAGGTGCATGCTTCAGGCTTCTGTGCCTTCTGCCCAATGGGAGGAACCCAGAGCTGCAAGGGGCAGCCCATGCAGCCATGGGAGAATGTACAAACTCCTGACAGGCAGCAATAGTAATCAACCCTGATTCTATATCTGGAGTTGTAAAACAATGAGCTAAGCACTCTGCTACCATTCCCTGTCAAATAATGGGTGTCCTTCAGAAAGGGTAAGATGGGGGGACATGAGCCAGTCCTCAAAGAGAGATCAGAAGTGGAGAGAATGGGCAAATTACTGGGTGTCAGTATCTCTGAGTCCCTAACCTGGATGCAACATACTGATGCAGCTACAAAGAAGGCAAGACAGTGGCTATACTTCATCAGGAGTTTGAGGAGATTTGGTTTGTCAATTAAAGCACTCAAAAACTTCTCCAAATATACTGTGGGGAGCGTTCTGACTGGCTGCATCACCATCTGGCATGGAGGAGGGGTGTCTACTGCACAAGACTGAAGTAAGTTGCAGAAACTTGTAAGGTTAGTCAGCTTCTTATTGGGTATTGGCCTCCAAGGTACCCAAAACATCTTCAAGGAGTGGTGCTTTAGGAAAGCCGCATCCATCATTAAGGAACCCAACCACCCAGGACATGCCCTCTTCTCAATGTTACCATTGGGAAGAAGGTACAGGTGCCTGAAGGCACACACTCAATGATTCAGGAACAGTTTCTCCCCCTCTGTCATCTGATTTCTGAATGGGCATTGAACCTATGAGCACTACCTCACTA
Source organism: Hypanus sabinus (assembly GCF_030144855.1). NCBI lineage: Eukaryota > Metazoa > Chordata > Chondrichthyes > Myliobatiformes > Dasyatidae > Hypanus > Hypanus sabinus. The sequence continues at coordinate 77,552,561 of NC_082712.1, read as the reverse complement.
CTTTATTTGATTTTTTGCACTAGTTATTTTAACTTAACTATTTAGTAGACATATGTACTTGAAGTAATTCAATTTTTACGTCTATATTTATTGATCATGTATTTCATTGTACTACTTCTGTAAAGATAAGAAATTTCATGACATGCCGATGATTCTGACTCTGATCATGATGCCCAGGAACAAAATGCTGAAACGATGCCTAATGTGGAGCTGATGATGAAAGAGTGATCATTTGTGTCCGAAAGTGAAATTTTTAACTAAAGTCAACTATAGATGGTGGTTTAGCTAAACAGATGGCAGAGAACTGAAACAGAGGGATAGACATTAAGAAAGAGGATGTGCTGGAGCTTTTGTAAAGCATCAAGTTGGATAAGCCTCCTGGACCAGATGAAATGTACCCCAGGCTACTGTGAGGGGTGAGATTGCTGATCTTCTGGCAATGATCTTTGCATCATCAATGGAGATGGGAGAGGTTCTGGAGGATTGGAGGGTTGTGGATGTTGTTCCCTTATTCAAGAAAGGGAGTAGAATAGCCCAGGAAATTATAGACCAATGAGTCTTACTTCAGTGTTTGGTAAGTTGATGGAGAAGATCCTGAGTGGCAGGATTTGTGAACATTTGGAGAGGCATAATATGATTAGGAATAGTCAGCATGGCTTTGTCAAAGGCAGATTGTGCCTTACAAGCCTGATTGAATTTCCTGAGGGTGGGACTAAACCTGTTGATGAAGGTAGAGCCATAGATGTAGTGTATATGGATTTCAGCAAGGCATTTGACAAGGTACCCCATGCAAAGCTTATTGAGAAAGTAAGGAGGCATGGGATTCAAGGGGACTTTGCTTTAACGATCTAGAATTGGCTTGCCCACAGAAGGCAAAGAGTGGTTGTAGACGGGTCATATTCTACATGGAGGTTGGTGACCAGTGGTGTGCCTCAGGGATCTGTTCTGGGACCCCTACTCTTCATGATTTTTACAAACGACCTGGATGAGTAAGTGGAGGGATGGGTTAGTAAATTTACTGATGACACAAAGGTTGGGGGTGTTGTGGATAGTGTGGAGGGCTGTCAGAGGTCACAGCGGGACATTGATAGGATGCAAAACGGGGCTGCAAAGTGTCAGATGGAGTTCAACCCAGGTAAGTGTGAAGTGGTTCATTTTGGTAGGTCAAATATGATGGCAGAATATAGTATTAATGGTGAGACTCTTGGCAGTGTGGAGGATCAGAGGGATCTTGGGGTCCGAGTCCATAGGACACTCAAAGCTGCTAATCAGGTTGACTCTGTGATTAAGAAGGCATACAGTGCATTGGCCTTCATCAACCGTGGGACTGAGTTTAAGAGCTGAGAGGTAATGTTGCATCTATGTAGGACCCTGGTCAGACCCCACTTGGAGTATTGTGCTCAGTTTTGTTCACCTCACTACGGGTAGGATGTAGAAACTCTAGAAAGCATACAGAGGAGATTTACAAGGATGCTGTCTAGATTGGGAAGAATGCCTCATGAGAATAGGTTGAGTGAACTCGGCCTTTTCTCCTTACAGAGGCAGATGATGAAAGGTGACCTGATAGAGGTGTATAAGATGATGAGAGGCATTGATCGTGTGGATAGTCAGAGGCTTTTTCCCAGGGCTGAAATGGCTAGCACGAGAGGGCACAGTTTTAACATGCTTGGAAGTAGGTACAGAGGAGATACCGGGGAGAGTGGTGAGTGCATGGAATGGGCTGCTGGTGGTGGAGGCAGAAATAATAGGGTCTTTTAAGAGACTCCTGGATAGGTACATGGAGCTTAGAAAAATAGAGGGCTATGGGTAACCCTAGGTAATTTCTAAAGTAAGTACATGTTCACCAAAGCATTGTGGGCTGAAGGGCCTGTATTGTGCTGTAGGTTTTCTATGTTTCTATGCTTCTACAAATGGACATTGAACTAATTTTTGACAGATTTACCATCCAACAAGAAGGCAGAGTGATCCATTTAAAGTTAATCACAAGTTTGCAGATGACACCACCATAGAGGATATTTTGCAGCTGTATTTACTCAGACAATGGACAGTGAGTCTATAAAGTGAGGCAAAGCAGCAGCGAGGACATGGACTCTGCACAAATTACAGAAGAGGAGGTGTTTGCTGTACCAAGCCCAATTCAATTGGACAAATCCCCAGGGCTGACAGTGTGTTAGCTTGGATCCTGTAGGAGGCAATTGTAGAAATTTCTGGGGTCTTGGTAGGGATAATTAAATCATCCTTAGCGACAGGTAAGTTACCGGAGGATTGGAGTATAGCTAATGTTGTTCTGCTGATTTAAAAAGGCTCTAAGAACTAACCAGGAAATTATTGGCTCATGTGCCTGATGGAAAGTTATTGGAAGGTATTCTAAGGGATGAGTATTTGGATAGACATGGACTGATTAGGGATCGTCAGCATGGCTTTATCCATGGCAGGTCACGTCTAACCAAACTTATTGAGTTCTTCAAAGAAATTATCACAGAAGTTGATGAAGGCAAGACTGTGCATGTTGTCTACATGGACTGCAGCAAGACAGCTGACAAGATCTCACATGGGAGGTTGGTCAAGAAGGTTCAGTCGCTAGAATCCAAGATGCGGTAGTAAATTGTTTAGACATTGGCTTTGTGGGAGAAGCCAGAGAGCAGTAGTAGATGGCTGCCTTTCAGACTGGATGTCTGTGATTAGGGGAATGCCACAGGGACTGGTGCTGGATCCTTTGATTTTTGTCATCTACATCAATGATCTGGATGATAACATGGTCAACTGGATGACACCAAGACTGGGGGTGCATTGGACAGCAAGGAAGACTAGCAGAGCTTGCAGTGGGATCTGGACCAGCTGAAAAATGGCTAATACAATTTAATGCAGACAAGTGTGAGATGTTGCACTTCAGATGCAAAAACCAGGGTAGGTCTTCCACACATTGAGCAGTTGGGTACTGGGGAATGTGGTAGAACAAAGGGATCAGGGAATACAGCTACATAATTTATTAAAAGTGGCTTCACAGGTAGATAGGGCTTGTAAGAGAGTTTTTGGCTCACGTGCCTTCATAAATCTAAGTACTATATACAGGAGGTGGGATATTACGTTGAAGTTATATTGGACATTGGTGAGGCCTAATTTGAAGCACTGCTTGTAGGTTTAGTCACCTACCTACAGGAAAGGTGTAAGATCAAAAGAGTACTGTGAAAATTTACAAGGATGCTGCTGAGACTAGAGGACCTGAGTTATGAGGAAAGACTGAATAGGTTAGAACTTAATTCATTAGAATGTAGATTAAGGGAAGATTTGATAGAAAAATACAAAATTATGAGTGGTACAGACAGGGTAAATGTAAGTAGACTTTTTCCACTGAGGGTGGGTGAGACTACAACTAGAGTCATCTGGTTGTTAAGGTGAAATGTATGAGGGAACATGAAGGAAAGTGTCTTCACTAAGAGGGTGGTGACAGCCTGGACTAGTTGCCAGCACAAATGGTGAATGCAGTTTCAATTTCAATGTTTAGGAGAAGTTTGGATAGGTACATGGATGGTAGAAGTATGGAGGGTTGTGGTCCCTGTGGAGGTCAATGGGAGTAGGCAGATTAAATGGTTCAGCATGAACTAGATGGGCCATAGGGCCTGTTTCTGTGCCTTAGTTTTCTATGACTCTATGACTCTTTTCACTTGAAGGACTCTAAAGCTCATGTTCTCAGCATTATTTATTTACATGTTAATTTTATTTTTATTTGTACAGTTTGTCTTTTGCACACCAGGTATTTGTCAGCTGTTTAGTGATTCTATTGTATTTCTTAGCTGTAATGTGAATGCCCGCATGCAAATGAATCTCAGGGCACACATACAGTATGCACTTCAATAATAAATTTGATTTGAACTTTGAATGCCCTGCAAACCATGGTGATGCATATCAACTTCAGGAGAAGCCTATCTCCTCTCCACCCAATCATTATCAGCACCATCTCAGCATCCAAGTTCCTGGGCGTCATTATTGCATGGGACATCATGTGGGGGAAGCAAATCTCCTTCATTGACAAAAGGTCTTGGCAGTTGGCACGTGCTTGCATCCTGGCAGCAGCAGGCAAGGGTTTTGGAGGGGCTGGGTAGTTAGAGGATGGTGTGCACTGCAGGCATAACAGAGGGAATGGCTCCCGGCGAAGTGCATTATTTCTTCATCTCTGAGCACGGCAAAGTTCTGAAGGCTTTAGAGGAGATATGATGTTGTGTGAAAAAAATTACGCCCTGGAACCTGGATGCTGAAATGGTGCTAAATGTAGATTTGCTGATGATGATTGGGTGGAGAGGAGATAGGCTTCTCCTGAAGTTGATATGCATCACCATGGTTTTCAGGGCATTCAAAGTTCAAAGTAAATTAATTATTGAAGTTCATACCGTATATGCCACCATATACTACCCTGAGATTCGCTTTCTTTCAGCCATTCACATTGGAACAAAGAAACACTACAGAATCAATAAAAACTGCACACAGAGACTGACAATCAATGTGTAAAAAAAGACAAACCGGTCAAATAAAAATTATACAAATATGTAAATAAATAATACTGAGAAGATGAGCTGTAGAGTCACTGAAAGTGAATAGAGTCATACAGCACCAAGGCAGGCCCGATGACCCATCCAGTATGTGCAAAACTATTTAAATTGCTTACTCCCATCAACCTTCACCCGGACATAGCCCTCCACACCCCTACCATACTTGTACCTGTCCAAACTTCTCTTAAATGTTGAAATCGAGCTTGCATGCACCGCTTGTGCTGGCAGCTCATTCTACACTCTCACAACCCTCTGAGTAAACACATTCTCCCTCATTTTCCCTTTAAACATTTCACCTTTCACTTTTAACCCATGACCTCTGGTTGTAGTCCCTCCCAACCTCAATGATCATAATGTCATTAGTTTCAACTTGATCATGGATAAAGATAGATCTGGCCCTCAGGTTGAAGTTCTAAACTGGAAAAAGGCCAAATTTGCAGAAATGAGAAAGGATCTAAAAAGCGTGGATTGGGACAGGTTGTTCTCTAGCAAAGATGTGACTGGTAAGTGGGAGGCCTTCAAAGGAGAAATTCTGAGAGTGCGGAGTTTGTATGTTCCTGTCAGGATTAAAGGCAAAGTGAATAAGCATAAGGAACCTTGGTTTTCAAGGATATTGGAACTCTGATAAAGAAGAAGAGAGAGATGTATAACATGTATATAAACCATATAACAATTACAACACGGAAACAGGCCTTCTCGGCCCTTCTAGTCCATGCCGATGCTTACAGTCACCTAGTCCCACTGGCCCACACTGAGCCCATAACCCTCCATTCCTTTCCTGTCCATATACCTATCCAATTTTACTTTAAATGACAATACTGAACCTGCCTCTACCACTTCTATTGGAAGCTCATTCCACACAGCTACCACTCTCTGAGTAAAGAAATTCCCCCTCGTGTTACCCTTAAACTTATGCCCCCTAACTCTCAACTCATGTCCTCTTGTTTGAATCTCCCCTACTCTCAATGGAAAAAGCCTATCCACGTCAACTCAATCTCTCCCCCTCATTATTTTAAATACCTCTATCAAGTCCCCCCTCAACCTCCTATGCTCCAAAGAATAAAGACCTAACTTGTTCAGCCTTTCCCTGTAACTTAGGTGCTGAAACCCAGGTAACATTCTAGTAAATCTTCTCTGTACTCTCTCTATTTTGTTGATATCTTTCCTATAATTCAGTGACCAGAACTGTACACAATACTCCAAATTCGGCCTTACCAATGCCTTGTACAATTTTAACATTACATCCCAACTCCTATACTTAATGCTCTCATTTATAAAGGCCAGCATACCAAAAGCTTTCTTCACCACCCTATCCACATGAGATTCCACCTTCAGGGAACTATGCACCATTATTCCTAGATCACTCTGTTCTACTGCATTCCTCAATGCCCTACCATTTACCATGTATGTCCTATTTGGATTATTCTTACCAAAATGTAGCACCTCACACTTATCAGCATTAAACTCCATCTGCAATCGTTCAGCCCACTCTTCTAACTGGCCTAAATCTCTCTGCAAACTTTGAAAACCTATTTCATTATCCACAACGCCACCTACCTTAGTATCATCTGTAACAGGGAGGAAATAAGATGCTCGAGGAGTATAAAAAGAGTAAGAAAATACTTATGAAAGAAATCAGGAGGGCTAAAAGAAGACATGAGGTTACTTTGGCAGTCAGGGTGAAGGATAATCCTAAGAGCTTCTACAGGTATGTTAAGAGCAAAAGGATAGTAAGGGACAAAATTGGTCCTCTTGAAGATCAGAGTGGTCAGCTATGTATGGAATCAAAAGAAATGGGAGAGATATTAAATGGGTTTTTTGCATCTGTATTTACTAAGGAAACTGGAATGGAGTCTATGGAAACAAGGCAAACAAGTAGGGAGGTCATGGAACTTATACAGATTAAAGAGGAGGAGGTGCTTGCTGTCTTGAGGCAATCAGAGTAGATTAATCCCTCGGACCTTGAAGGAGACTAGTGCTGAAATTGCAGGGGACCTGGCAGAAATATTTAAAATGTCGAAAAAACCAGAGGTCATAGGTTAAGGTTGAAGGCGGAAAAGTTTAAAGGGAACATGGGGGGGGGGGAATTCTTCACACAGAGAGTGGTGGGAGTGTGAAATGAGCTGCCAGATGAAGTGGTGAATGCGGGCTCACTTTTGACATTTAAGAAAAACTTGGACAGGTATATGGATGAGAGGGGTTTGGAGGGATATGGCCCAGGTGCAGGTCAGTGGGACTAGGCAGAAAAATGGTTCAGCACAGCCAAGAAGGGCCAAAAGAGAAGGGCCTGGTGCAGAGCCAACAACCTGTCTCTTAATGTGAACAAAACAAGAGATGGTTGTTGACTTCTGGAGGGAATGGAGCAACCACTCCCCGCTGAACGTTGACGGCTCCTCGGTAGAGATCATAAAGAGCACCAAATTTCTTGGTGTTCACCTAATGGAGAACCTCACCTGGTCTCTCAACATCAGCTCCATAGCAAAGAAAGCCCAGCAGCATCTCTCAGCATCTCTACTTTCTGCGAAGGCTGAGGAAAGTCCATCTCCCCCCCCCCGCCCCCCATCCTCATCACATTCTACAGGAGTTGTATTGAGAGCATCCTGAGCAGCTGCATCACTGCCTGGTTCAGAAATAGCACCATCTCGGATCACAAGACCCTGCAGCAGATAGTGAGGTCAGCTGAGAAGATCATTGGGGTCTCTCTTCCAGCCATCACGGACATTTACACTACACGCTGCAGCCGTAAAGGAAACAGCATTGTGAAGGACCCCATGCACCCCTCATTCAATCTCTTCTCCCTCCTGCCGTCTGGGAAAAGGCTCCAAAGTATTCGGGCTCTCACAACCAGACTATGTAACAGTTTCTTCCCCCAAGCTATCAGGCTCCTCAATACCCTAAGTCTGCACTGACACCTTGCCCTATTGTCCTGTTTATTATTTATTGTAAATGCCGGTACTGTTTTTGCGCACTTTATTCAGTCCTGTGTAGGTCTGTAGTCTGGTGTAGCTTTCTCTGTGTTGTTTTTTTTTATAACGTAGTTCAGTCTAGTTTTTTGTACTGTGTCCTGTAACACCATGGTCCTGAAAAATGTTGTCTCATTTTTACTATGCACTGTACCAGCAGTTATGGTTGAAATGACAATAAAAGTGACTTGACTTGAAAAGGCCTGTTTCTGTGCTGTAATGTTCTAATGGAAAAAGCCTGTTTGCATTTGTCCTCATAATTTTGTATACCTCTATCAAATCTCTTCTTAATCTTCTATGTTTCCCAGACCTGGAAACGTCCTTGTAAATTTTCTGTGTACCCTTTCAAACTTATTTACATTTTCCCTGTAGGTCGGTGACCAAAATTGCACACAATTCTCCAGGTTAGGCCTCAACAATGTCTAATACAACTCCAACATAACATCTCATCTCCTGTCTCTATACTTTGATTTATGAAGGCCAATGTGCCAAAAGCTTTCTTTATGATCCTATGTACCTGTGACACCACGTTTAATGAATTATGGACCTGTATTCCCAGATCTTTTTGTTCTACCACACTCCTCAGTTCCCTTCCATTCACTGTGTAAGACCTACCCTAGTCAGTCCTAACAAAGTGCAAAACCTGCATTAAATTCCATCTGCCATTTTTCAGCCCATTTTCCTAGCTGGTCCAGATTTCACTGCAAGCCACGATAGCCTTCCTTGCTGCCCGCTGTACCCCCAATCTTGGTGTCATCCGCAAATTTGCCTATGTAGGTAATCATATTATTATCTGGATCATTGACATAGATAACAAACACTAACGAACTCAGCACTGATACCCATGGCTCTTCACTAGTTACAGGCCTCCAATCAGACAGACAACCCTCTGTAACTGCTCTGTGGTTTCTCCCACAAAGCCAATGTCTAAACCAATTTACTACCCCACCTCGAATGCCAAGCAGCTGAACTTTCTTGACCAACCTCCTATGTGGGATCTTGTCAACTGTCTTAGTAAAGTCCATGTAGACAAAATCCACAGCTTTGTCTTCATCAACCTTCCTGGTAACTTACTTGAAAAACTTTATAAGGTTGGTTAGACACAAACTAGAAAGCCATTCTGACTATCCCTAATCAGTCCCTATCTATCCAAATATTCATATATCTGGTCCCTCAGATAACTTTCCCACTGTTGATATTAGGCTCTCTGAGCTATAATTTTCTGATTTATTTTTAGAGACTTTTTTGGTTAACATTGCCAAGATCGGAGAATATCTGAACCCAACCATCAGAGCCACACATTTTCCAAGTTATTTCCAGAACTTTTCTTGAACAGTGGGACAACATTGGCTATCCACCTGTCCTCTGGTACCTCACCTGTCGCTAAGGATGAAAGGTCTCAGCCCGAAGCGTCAACTGTTTGTTCCTCTTTACAGATACTGCCTGACCACCTCTAGCATTTTGCATGTGTTGCTGAGAAAGAGAGAAAACAAGTTAATCTTATGGTTAGATCAGTTTATTGTGATAGACACCAGGGCTCAGTGAGATTTCCTGGGTGTGTGAAGCTCACAGAGTAACCAGCCAACATGGCAGTAACAAATCCAACAGTAGATACAGCGACCAGTGTCAAACAGCCGGATGGGGCCAACTCTGCCGTGCTGTCAGAGGTGATACAAACAGGAATGTTGAAGTGACAATAACAGAGAGAGGTGGAGTCAGAGTCCGAGACCACGACCACACCACTGGGAAGGGGATGTGAGACAGGTGACTGCTTCGGGGCTCTGGGGAAGAAAAGTTTGTTTGTCCCGGCTTTCAAGCTCCTTAATCTTCTCTGAGAAGGTAGAAAAGGGGAATGGCCAAGGTGCTGGTCATCCCTCTATTACCACTTGCCCTCCTGAAGCAATGCGTGGTTCAGGAAGACAAGTTGGACTGGATGATAGGGAAAGGTGGAATGAAGGAGAGGAGGAGAATGGGCTTAGAGGGGGTGGAGGAAGGCGGTGGTCAGTTGTAGAGTCTCTGGTTGTTCCTTCTCTGCAGGTGCAGGAGGGAGCTACTGATCCCTTGCCCTCACACGCTGTGTCCCAAAAACTCGATCAACTCACCAGTGGCAGGAGCTTCCCCCTCCTTCCTCCTGCCCCGTCTTGTCCAGCTCCATTACACTGCCCTCAGCTGCTTCACTCCGAAGAGAATAACCTATCAGCACCCCTCCCTATCCTGATCCCTGGAGCCATTGGTAAATGTTACTAGGAGCAGGGAATTGGGTTCTGAGCCATTTAACCCCAAAGCCAGCAACTGGTCAGCACTTTGCCCCTCTCCATCTGCTGAGTTTATTGGGGCTCTATTTGTCCCCTCCCACAGCTATTTAACATGCAGTCCTGCCCTGTCACTCCTGACTTAAACACGCTGAGTCCCTGGGTCTGACCACCATCTTCCTATATCAAGGTCACATGTTAAATCTAACCTGAATGGCCTCCTGCTGTTCTCCAAGAAGGGCCAAGTGGCCACTTTGTTGCAATGGCACAGCCCCAACCCCATTTCCTGTCCTGTTCATTCTCAACTGCTGCTCTCCATTCTCATTCCCTCCCCTCTCCTTGCCCACCAATCCCTTCTCTCCCTCCCCATGCCCCTCTGTCACCCTATCCCTCCTCTTCCTCACTCCACCTTTCCCTTGCTCTCCCCATCCCTCCTCAGCCCCAAACATTCTATTCTGCCCTGTCTCAACCCCTCCCTGTCAACCCCTCCTCTCTCTCCCATTCCTTCTCACCCATATCACTCCTCCTCTGCTCTAAAAACTCTACCCTGCTCCCATTTTATTTCTCCCCATTACCCCCTCCTGTCCCTCTCCATCACTCCTCCCCAACACTCTGCTCTGCCTTTTTCCACCTCTCCCCATCCTATTCTGCCTTCTCTCCCACCCTGTCTCCCTCTCACTCATTGTCCTTCTACCCAACACCTATCTCTTCAAATACCCCTCCTTCCATTCCATACCTACTCTCCCTATCCTCTTCCTCCTCCTCTACTCCTTCCTCTCACCAACCCACTCTTCTACACCCTCCTCTCCCTGATCCCCTCCTTCTCCCCAAACCCCTCCTCCAGTCTGTGCTCCGCTCCCTGGATCCCTCTTCTCCCGAGATCCCTTCTCACTCTGCTCCCCTCTTCTCCCCACCCCTTCTCCCCTTCCCCCTCATCTCCCGAGATCCCTTCTCACTCTGCTCCCCTCTTCTCCCCTTCCCCCTCATCTCCCTGGACCCATCCTCCCCCCTCCTCACTCCAGACCCCTCCTCTCACACCCCCTCCTTCCCCATCCTCCTTCTCTCCCCTACCCCTCCTCTCTCTGATCCACCATCTCCTCATCCAGCCCCTCCCTGCTCCTCTCCTCGTCCAGTACTGCTCTCCCCCGTCCCCTCTCCCCCCGATAACTCCTCTCCCCCGTCCCCTCTCCCCCCGATAACTCCTCTCCCCAGTCCTCTTCTCCTCCTCCCGTCCGTGACTCTCTTCCCACACCCCTTATCCCGCTCCCCGTGCTTTTCCTTCCGCTCGCCACTCTTACCCCTCCACTTTGAGGTCCCCGCTCCTTCATGAGTGGGTTTCGCTCACCCTGCCCACGTTCCTGATGCTGACAGTCCTATCGGGGAGGGGGTGGGTGGGGCCGTTTTCATGCCTTGCTTCTAATTTGAAAGTGCATCCTGTTTTGAACCCATCGCGCTGTGCAAGTGACAGAAGGCGGCTGAAATTTCTGGAGATCTTCTGCCACGCAAGTATGTAAAGGGGGTACGAACCTGGGGGAAATGAGTTGTGAACCAACCGGACTGATATACCAGGAGACCGACTGAGGAGGGAGAGAGTGAGAAAGAAAAGGGGAGAGAGAGAGAGAGAGAGATAGAGAGAGAGAGAGAGAGAGAGAGTATAGGGGATATAGAGAGGATATCTAGAGAGAGGGGGTAAGAGAGGGAGAGTGAGGGAGGAGGAGAGGGAGGGAGAGGGGGAGAGGAAAAATTGAGAGAAAGGGAGAGCCAGGTAGTGAGAAAGAAAGAGAGAGACACACGGAAAGTGATAGAGGGTGAATTCAAGGAACAGAGCGAGTGAAGGAGAGAGGGGAGGGAGGGGAGAGAATGAATGGAGTAGGGAGAGAGTGCGTGACTGAGATATTCAAACTCACCCATAGATTAAATGAAGGGAGAAAGGCGGCGTTTGAGAGAGAGGGAGAGAGACTCTGAGTGACTGAAACAACCGAGGCAAAGAGGAAACAACATGACGGATGACACTTGAATCCAGTGCTTTGCTCGCCTATTTGCGTTTACTATTACCGCTCAGCTTCCCATCTCCCCTGCAACCGGCTCTGGTGATATCGCAGGCTGCAGCTCAGTACCCACGACGGAGGGAAGTCCCATGAAACAGTAAACAGCTCTAACCTCAGTAACAGACTGTGGGCGAGACAGGGCCCACTGGGGAACAGGTGACAGGAAGCCTCTCTCCTTCCTTAATGGGAATAAGGAGAGTGGGTGAAGGGTTCGATCCTACCCTTTAAAGTCACACTGCCCTAGGCAGGCTCCTTAGTCTAGTGCGCCTCTTCTCTGCGATGGACCAAGCAAGGAGCCCAGGCTGAGAACCCCTGGCCCAGGGCAGTGCCGATGATCGAGGTGGAAGTCTTAAATCTAAAACAGTCATAGCAAAATCCTACAGTGTGTGTGTCCTCCGGAAAGGTGGGAGTGATGGGGGAAGGTGGGAGGTGGGCAGCTGTAGAACAGACGGTATTCATTCATCATGTGGTAACAGCAGTAAGACAGGGGGGTGATGGTTTATTATTGTCACCATCCCGAAGAGCAGAGAACATCTTTGCTTTGCATGTCATGCACACAAATCATTTCACCACATCAGTGTATCTAGGTGGGACAAGGAAAATCAATGACAGCATGCAGAATCCATGGACAGTCAGATGCAAGGCTGTGATGACAGAGACTGTGAGGACAAGAGCCCATTTTATTGTATTCAATAGTCATAACAACAGAGTAGTTGTCCTTGAAAACGGTGGTACATACTTTCAGGAATTGGAATCCTTTGCCCAGTGGGAGAGGGGAGAAGAGGGAATATTCGGGGTGGGTGGGGTCTTTGATTTCAGGATTTGGTTACACAGAATCAACAAGAATCGCAGAAATGGTATCTGTCTCTTTATCAGCCCTGCTCACAGAGTTGCCCGACGGTAATAGTGAGAAGAGAGATTAGCCTGGGTGGTGGGGGTCCTTGTTGATGGATGTTCCTTTCTTGTGACAGTGCTCCATGTAAATGTGCTCAATGGTGGGGAGAGCTTTTGCTGTGACAGACTGGGTTAAATCCACCACTTTCTGAAGACATTTCTGTTCCTGGCCATTTTAGCTTCCATACCAGGCTGTGATACAACTACAAACACAAGAAAATCTCTAGATCGAATTGAATTGACTTTATTACTTGCATCCTTATATACATGAGGGGTAAAAATCTTTAAGTTATGCATCTGTCTAAATGTGCAAGGTGCAATTTATGGTCATTTGTAACAAATAGTACGTACCACAGGACAGTCAATGTAACATAGAAATACAACTTATCAGCACGAATTAATCAGGCTGATGGCCTGGTGGAAGCAGCTGTCCCAGAGCCTGTTGGTCCTGACTTTTATGTTGAGGTACCGTTTCCCAGATGGTAGGAACAGTTGGTTGGTTGAAACAGTTTGTGGTTGGGGTGACTCAATGATCCTTCAGGTCCTTTTTACACACCTGTCTTTGTAAATGTCCTGAATTTGGTAAGTTCACATCTATAGATGCACTGGGCTGTCCGCACCACTCTCTGCAGAGTCTTGCGATTAAGGGAGCTGCAGATCCCAGACCAGCCAGTGATGCAGCCAGTCAGGATGCTCTCAATTGTGCCCCTGTAGAAAGCCCTTAGGATTTGAGGACTCATAACAAACATCTTCAACCGTCTGAGGTGAAAGAGGTGTTGTTGTGCTTTTTTCACCACACAGCCAGTATGTACAGATCACGTTTGATCCTCGGTGATGTTTATGCCGAGAAACTTAAAGCTGTTCACCCTCTCAGCCCCAGATCCATTGATATCAATAGGGGTTAGCCTGTCTCCATTCCTCCTGGAGTCCACAACTAGCTCCTTTGTTTCTGCAGCGTTGAAGGAGAGGTTGTTTTCTTGACATCACTCTGTCAGAGAGACGACTTCTTCCCTGTAGGCTGCATCATTATTATTTGAAATTAGGCCAATCAATGTAGTTTCATCAGCAAATTTAATTAGCAGATTGGAGCTGTGGGTGGTGACATAACCATGGATATACAGAGAGTAAAAGAGAAGGTCAAGGACGTAACCCTGAAGGGCACCTGGGTTGAGGGTCAGAGGGGCAGAGGTGAGGGAGCCCACTCTTACCACCTGCTGGCAATCTGACAGGAAATCCAGGGTCCAGTTACACAAAGCAGGGTGAGGGGAAATTCAAAGCAAAACACACAAAATGCTGGAGGAACTCAGCAGGTCAGGCAGCACCTGTGGAAAAGAGTAAACAGTCGACATTTCAGGCCAAGACCTTTCTTCAGGATTGGAAAGGAATGGGGAGAAGTCAGTGATACAACCAATTAGGATATTCTCCACTCCACACTTTCTGTGTGGAAATCTTACAGAAAAGTGTCCAAGTTTTAAGTGACATTGATCTACTCAAGCTTCTAAGAAAGTAGAGATGCTGCCGTGCCTTTTTGTGATGTCACTTACATAATGAATCCAGGACAGATCCTCTAATGTGATAACACCAAGTAATTTAAAGTTGCTGACCCTCTCCACCTCTGATCCCCCAATGGGAACTTGCTCATGGCCTTCCAGTTTCTTCCTTGTATAATCAATAATCAGCTCTTTGGTTTTGCTGATGTTGAGTGAGAAATTGTTGTGGTACCACTTAATCATGGTTTCAATCTCCCTGCTATATGCCATTTTGTCACTGCCTTTGATTCAGCTAACAAGTAGTGTCATTGGAGCTGTACATAGCCACACAGTCATGGGTATCAAGCGAGTAGAGGAGGGGGCTAAGCACACAGCCTTGTGGTGTGCTGATAGTGATCAGCACACTATGCTGATAGTGACAGTGGAGGAGATGTCGTTGCCAATCTGTACTGATTGGGGTTTGCAGGTGAGGAAATCAAGGATCCAGTTGTACAAGCGCATATCGAGGCCAAGGTCTTGGAGTGTATTGACTAGTGTTAAGGAAATGATAGTATACAATCTGTGCTGTAGTCAATGAAGAGCATCCTGATGTATGCATCTTCACTGACCAGATGTTCCAGAGCTGAGTGAAGAGTGAATGAAACTGCATCTGCTATGGACCTGTTGTGATGGTGGGCAAATTGGAGCAGATCCAGGTCACTCCTCAGGCAGAAGTTGATGTGCTTCATGACCAAACTCTGAAAGCACCTCATTACTTAGAGTTACTGAGTCATTCACCACAGAATCAAAGAACAATACAACACAGTTACAGGCCTTCAACCATGCCGACCATGATGTGCACCCAGCTAGTCTGCATTCAGCCCATACTGTGTCCCTCCAAGCCCCCCTTCATGTACCTATCCAAGTCAGCCTTAAATTATACTATTGTACTGGCCTCAACTACTCCACCTGGCAGCTTGTTTCATACTGAATGGAAACACCAACGCCCAGGAATAGAAAAGTCTACAGGAAGTTAGGGTGACAGCCCAGTCCATTACTGGCAAAGCCCTGTCCACTAGTGAATATAATTGCAAGGAGCACTACCATTAGAAAGCAGCATCCATCATCAAAGACCCCTGCCATCCTGGTCTTGTTCTCTTCTCACTACAACTTTGGGCAGGAGTTACAGAAAGAAGCCTTAGGCTCCTGAACCATTGTGGATAACTTCATTCCCCAACAGCTCTGACTGATTCCATGAACTACAGACTCACTTTCAAGGACTCTTTACAACTTATATTCTCAGTATTATTTTAATTTACATAAATTGCCTTCTTTTGCACATTGGTTGGTTGTTGGTCTTTACTTATGTGTAGTTTTCATAAATTCTATTGTATTTCTTTATTTTCCTGCAAATGTCTGCAAGAAAATTAATCTCAAGGTAGTTTATGGAAACATATGCAAACTTCGATAATAAGTTTACTTTGAACTTTGAACCCTCTGAAAATTTACACCCATGTCCCTTTTAAATCTTTATTTTCACCCTAACTTTATGCCCCCTAGTTTGGACTTCTGTACCTTGCAGAAAAGACTGTTCTCTCCCACTTTACCTATGCCTCTCATGGTTTTGAAACCTCTGTAAGTCATCCCTCATTTTCCTATATTCCAAGGGATCAAGATGTAGCCTGGCTAACCTCAAGATCTCTAGACCTGCCAACATCATTGCAAACCTTTCTGCTCACTTCCAGTTTAATCCCATCTTGTTCTATAATAGGGTGGTTGAAACTACGTTCACAATACTTTAATTGCAGCCTCACTAGTGACTTCTACAACTGTAATATAGCATCCCATTTCCTATACTCAGTACTCTCCCTGATGAAGATCAGTGTGCTAAGTGCCTTTTTGACTACCCTGTCTACCTGTCAACGAACTATACACTTTATTCCTAAGTCCTTCTGTTCCATTATACTGCAGTGCCCTAAAATCCATTTTGTAAGTACTGCATTGGTTTGACTTTCCAAAATTTATCATCTCACCTTTATCTGTTTTGAATTCCATTTGGCACTCCAAAGCGCACTTTCTTAACTGATCTGTGACTGACTTTAATCTGTGATAACTTTCTTTACTGTTAGTAAGCGTCTGGGTGGACATGTGGACACGGCAAGTCACTGGGATGGTGAACAGAGCCACTATAAGTTGGTGAGACCACAGCTGAGCTATTATGAATTGTGTTGAAGGAATGATCAACAGTAGAGGCAAGAATCACATTGGTACACTCATGGATGAGGGATACAGAAACTTTGAACAGATTGGGAGCATCTCCGATATAGAAGAACAAGAGGTAATCTAGACAAAGTACACAATGTACAAAGGGCAGTTAACAGGGTGGATGATGAGAGGATATTTCCCACAGTTGGGACAGTTATAACTAGCACTGGTATTGGTGATACAGTGAAAAGGGAGCTAGAAAAATCCTGCACTGGGCCAGGCAGTGCCAGGAGGGTGAGTAGAGGGTCAGTGTTTGAGGGTGAAAGGTTGAAAAGGTCTGCCTGTCGAGTGCCCAGGACCACTCCTGTTGTTGGCTTATTTTGCTTGTGTTGGTGACCAGTGTTTGCACCTCTTTGTATCTAAATTATTAACACTGGGTGATTGGTTATGGGTTCACTGACACCCGTTGACAGAAGGGCAGGGTTAACACCATAAGAGCTCTGGATGAGAGGAGACCAGGACCATGCCCAGCAGAGAGAGAACGCCTATCAGGGAATGCTACAATCTATCTAGAGTACTGTACGCATTTTTTGGGCATCTGCTAGAATAAATATATCAGTAAGATTGAATGAATACAGAAAAATTTACAAGGATGTTGCCAGGGGTTGAAGACCTGAGTTATAGGAAAAGGTTGAATGGGTTAGAACTTTATTCCCTGCAACGCAGCAGAACGAAGGGATGTTTGATAGAGGTATAATAATTATAAGTATAGATAGGGAGGGGAGTGTAAGCAGGCTTTTCCCACTGAGACTGGGTGAGACTAGAACTGGAGGTTATGGCGTAAAGACGAAGAGTGAAATATTTATGGAGACCTGAGGAAGAACTTCTTCACTCAGAGAATGGTGAAACTATGGAACAAATTACCAACAGAAGTGGTGGATGCAGGTTTGATTGCAAAATTTAAGGGAAGTTTGATACATACATGGGTGGGAGGTGTGTGGAGCATGTAGTCCAGGTTTGGGTCAATGGGACTTGGCAGAATAATAGTTTAGTACTGACTAGATGTGCCACAGGGTGTGTTTTGGTGCAAAAGTACTCTATAAATCTATGTCTTCTTTGAGTGATCCAACCCTCCCCCTCGTTATGCTCTTGCTCATGATGTATGTATATAATGCTTTGGGATTCTCCTTAGTCTCTCTTGCCAAGGACGACCTCCCTCACAGCTTTCCTATGTTCGTTACTGAGATCTTTTCTGGCTTCTTTATGTTCTTCAAGGTCTCTGATTCCAGCTTCCTGAACCTTATATACAATTCCTTTTCCTTATTGACTAAATTCATCACCATCCAAGTTTCCTTACTTGGTCATCCTTGCCACACCACCAAGTTCAGGAACAGTTATTAACTCTTAACCATCAGGCTCCTGGACCAGAGTAGATAACTTCACTCACCTTAACACTGAACTGTTCCCATAACCTATGGACTTGCTTTTAAGGAATCTACGACACATGTACTCAGTTATTTCTAATTATTGTTTTGTTTTGCTTTCTGCGTCGCACTACTTGTTGTCTTTTGCAGATTGCTTTTTTCTTTGCCACAATTGTGTTTCTTCGTACTGACTGTGAATGCCCGCTAGACAATGAATCTCAGGGTTATATACGGTGACATGTGTATTTTGATAATAAAGTCTCGTTGAGTTTTGAACTTTCAACTTTGAATGACATCTGAAGGAACTGGCCCATGCTTAGTGGTGCGGAGCAAGCACTGAAGTTCAGATCAACAAGTGAGACAGCAGAGCTAAGCCAAGTGAAACAGAAACTAAACCTGCCCTTGGTTTCCATCTGCAGGTCAGGAGTTCACAATTCTGCTTGAGTCACTGTTCAGACCGGTGAGATTAGGTGAGACAGGGGAGCTCGAGACCAGAAAGAATGGAATGTGTTTTCATGTGTTTTTTCTCTCTGTGTCCAAGTGTGCATTTGTGTGATAATCCCACTGGACAGGAACGTCATGAACAGTGTTTGCTTGTCAATGATTTGGGTGTAAATTGACAGTTCACAGTAGATGGCAGGATCCTTAAGAGCATTGATCTTGAGATCTTGGGGTCGAAGTCTATAGTTCCAAGTTCAAGTTTGTTCAAATTGAATTTATTATCAAAGTACATTTAGTATTGTGCAAAAGTCTTAGACTTTAGCTACGGTGCCTAAGACTTTTGCACAGTACTGCAATAATTTTATGTATTGTACTGCACTGCTGCCACAAAAAAAAATTCATGACCTGTGCGAGAGACGATAAACCTGATCCTGATATGCATTTGTACTGTGGGAAGGGTGAAGGGAGAGGGGAGACATGGTTGGGTAAAAGGGAAAGAAGTGGCAGTGTAGCCACTCTTCACTGCAAATACACGACTCCTCTGTGGAGAAGTTAGGAGCACCAAATTTCTGGGAGTGCTCTCACTTGGCCCTCAACACCATCACTTTGGTCAAGGAAGCACAGGAGCATCTTCCACTTCCTGAGGATATTGAGGCACCCCCCCCCCCCCCCCACCAAACCATTCTAACCAGTTTTTACAGGAGCACCATCGAGTGTCCTGACCAACTGTACCATCATTTGGTATGAAATTGCAAGGCATCCGACTGCAAGTCTCCACAAGGGATTGTGAAGACTGCTGAGAGGATCATCGGTGTCTCTCTTCCACCCGTCAGAGATATTTATCAGGAGCACTGCCTGTGCAGGACACTTAGCATTGTCAATAATCCTCTTCTCTGTCCAACAACCTTTTTGGCCCCTTCCATCAGACTGGAGGTACCATAACATTAGGATAAAAACTGTAAGAATGGGAAACAGCTTCTTCCCCAGGCCGTAAGACTACTAAACTCCCAGGCCTCATCACATATGAAGTGACAGTAGCGATATATTTTTAACTTGTGTCGTAAATACACCTTATTATTTTTAAATTTATTTGTGGTAATATTACTTTATGTGTTCTGTGTGAGTTATATGTACTGTGTCATGCACCTTGATCCAGAGAAATATTGTTTTGTTTGACGCTATATGTTTGGTTGAAAGACAATAAACTGAACTTGAACATTAAAAAGAGAAGTTGTTGGTAAGCTTTTGACAAAGACGGATGGACAGGCTGAAAGGAGTGATGGTAGAGGCAGATATGATAGAGGTTTTTAAATTCAGAGACACATGAATCTGCAGAGGAACAAAGGATATGGACCATGTGCAGGCAAAAGGGATTAGGTATCGTGAATTTAATTAGATTGGCACAACTCGGTGGGCTGAAGGGCCTGTTCCTGTGCTGTGTTGTTCCACAGTCGGTGTTAGCAAGGCAACAGTTAACTGTTGCACAGTCAAGGGTCACAGTAACAACACAGGCTCAACGTATCAATAACTGAGAGAGGATACTGTGAGTGAACTGCTTGCACAGTAAGCTGCACATTCATGATCAAGCTCGGCTCTCAGCAACTGTGACCCTGATAACGTCCACTTACAGTATGTCTCAGATACATCTTGTGCAACCTCTCTAATGGACCTTAAGATTCTCACTTTTCCATTGTCTCCCTTTCTTGGCCATGCAGTGACCTGCCTACCACTCAAACCTATGCAATTACTCTTCTAGTAGGCACCAGCCTTTGCACAGAGATTGAGACACAGCCTCCCAGCAGAAAGTAGACAGTGAGCCAGCTGCATCCATCAATCACCGTCCACGCCTCCATTCACCCAGCAAGAGAGCCCAGTAACCTGGCTTCGGGATGTGAGTACACAGACTGCGGGATGGGTACACAGACTGGGGAATGGGTACACAGACTGGGGAATGGGTACACAGACTGGGGAATGGGTAAATGGACTGGGGAATGGGTACACAGACTGGGGAATGGGTACACAGACTGGGGAATGGGTACACAGACTGGGGAATGGGTAAACGGACTGGGGAATGGGTACACAGACTGGGGAATGGGTAAACGGACTGGGGAATGGGTACACGGACTGGGGAATGGGTACACGGACTGCGGGATGGGTACACAGACTGGGGAATGGGTACACAGACTGGGGAATGGGTACACAGACTGGGGAATGGGTAAACGGACTGGGGAATGGGTACACAGACTGGGGAATGGGTAAACGGACTGGGGAATGGGTACACAGACTGGGGAATGGGTACACAGACTGGGGAATGGGTAAACGGACTGGGGAATGGGTACACAGACTGGGGAATGGGTACACAGACTGGGGAATAGGTACACAGACTGGGGAATGGGTAAACGGACTGGGGAATGGGTAAACGGACTGGGGAATGGGTACACAGACTGGGGAATGGGTAAACGGACTGGGGAATGGGTACACAGACTGGGGAATGGGTACACAGACTGCGGGATGGGTACACAGACTGGGGAATGGGTACACAGACTGCGGGATGGGTACACAGACTGGGGAATGGGTACACAGACTGCGGGATGGGTACACAGACTGGGGAATGGGTACACAGACTGGTGATGGGTACACAGACTGGGGAATGGGTACACAGACTGGGGAATGGGTACACAGACTGGGGAATGGGTACACAGACTGCTGGATGGGTACACAGACTGGGGAATGGGTACACAGACTGGGGAATGGGTACACAGACTGCGGGATGGGTACACAGACTGCGGGATGGGTACACAGACTGGGGAATGGGTACACAGACTGTGGAATGGGTACACAGACTGGGGAATGGGTACACAGACTGGGGAATGGGTAAACGGACTGGGGAATGGGTACACAGACTGGGGAATGGGTAAACGGACTGGGGAATGGGTACACAGACTGGGGAATGGGTACACAGACTGCGGGATGGGTACACAGACTGGGGAATGGGTACACAGACTGCGGGATGGGTACACAGACTGGGGAATGGGTACACAGACTGGTGATGGGTACACAGACTGTGGAATGGGTACACAGACTGGGGAATGGGTACACAGACTGGGGAATGGGTAAATGGACTGGGGAATGGGTATACAGACTGGGGAATGGGTAAACGGACTGGGGAATGGGTACACAGACTGGGGAATGGGTACACAGACTGGGGAATGGGTAAACGGACTTGGGAATGGGTACAAAGACTGGGGAATGGGTACACAGACTGCGGGATGGGTACACAGACTGGGGAATGGGTACACAGACTGCGGGATGGGTACACAGACTGGGGAATGGGTACACAGACTGGTGATGGGTACACAGACTGTGGAATGGGTACACAGACTGGGGAATGGGTACACAGACTGGGGAATAGGTACACAGACTGGGGAATGGGTAAACGGACTGGGGAATGGGTACACAGACTGGGGAATGGGTAAACGGACTGGGGAATGGGTACACAGACTGGGGAATGGGTACACAGACTGCGGGATGGGTACACAGACTGGGGAATGGGTACACAGACTGCGGGATGGGTACACAGACTGGGGAATGGGTACACAGACTGGTGATGGGTACACAGACTGTGGAATGGGTACACAGACTGGGGAATGGGTACACAGACTGGGGAATGGGTAAACGGACTGGGGAATGGGTACACAGACTGCGGGATGGGTACACAGACTGGGGAATGGGTACACAGACTGCGGGATGGGTACACAGACTGGGGAATGGGTACACAGACTGGTGATGGGTACACAGACTGTGGAATGGGTACACAGACTGGGGAATGGGTACACAGACTGGGGAATAGGTACACAGACTGGGGAATGGGTAAACGGACTGGGGAATGGGTACACAGACTGGGGAATGGGTACACAGACTGGGGAATGGGTAAACGGACTGGGGAATGGGTACACAGACTGCGGGATGGGTACACAGACTGGGGAATGGGTACACAGACTGCGGGATGGGTACACAGACTGGGGAATGGGTACACAGACTGGTGATGGGTACACAGACTGTGGAATGGGTACACAGACTGGGGAATGGGTACACAGACTGGGGAATAGGTACACAGACTGGGGAATGGGTAAACGGACTGGGGAATGGGTACACAGACTGGGGAATGGGTAAACGGACTGGGGAATGGGTACACAGACTGGGGAATGGGTACACAGACTGCGGGATGGGTACACAGACTGGGGAATGGGTACACAGACAGGGGAATGGGTACACAGACTGCGGGATGGGTACACAGACTGGGGAATGGGTACACAGACTGGGGAATGGGTACACAGACTGGGGAATGGGTAAACGGACTGGGGAATGGGTACACAGACTGCGGGATGGGTACACAGACTGGGGAATGGGTAAACGGACTGGGGAATGGGTACACAGACTGGGGAATGGGTACAGACTGGGGAATGGGTACACAGACTGCGGGATGGGTACACAGACTGGGGAATGGGTACACAGACTGGGGAATGGGTACACAGACTGGGGAATGGGTACACAGACTGGGGAATGGGTAAACGGACTGGGGAATGGGTACACGGACTGCGGGATGGGTACACGGACTGGGGAATGGGTAAACGGACTGGGGAATGGGTACACAGACTGGGGAATGGGTACACAGACTGGGGAATGGGTAAACGGACTGGGGAATGGGTACACAGACTGCGGGATGGGTACACAGACTGGGGAATGGGTAAACGGACTGGGGAATGGGTACACAGACTGGGGAATGGGTACACAGACTGGGGAATGGGTACACAGACTGGGGAATGGGTAAACGGACTGGGGAATGGGTACACAGACTGGGGAATGGGTACACAGACTGGGGAATGGGTACACAGACTGGGGAATGGGTAAACGGACTGGGGAATGGGTACACAGGCTGCGGGATGGGTACACAGACTGGGGAATGGGTAAACGGACTGGGGAATGGGTACACAGACTGGGGAATGGGTACACAGACTGGGGAATGGGTAAACGGACTGGGGAATGGGTACACAGACTGGGGAATGGGTAAACGGACTTGGGAATGGGTACACAGACTGCGGGATGGGTACACAGACTGGGGAATGGGTACACAGACTGGGGAATGGGTACACAGACTGGGGAATGGGTAAACGGACTGGGGAATGGGTACACAGACTGGGGAATGGGCACACAGACTGGGGAATGGGTACTCAGACAGGAGAATGGGTACAAAGACTAGGGAGTGAGTAGAGGGACTGGGGAATGGGTAAAGGGACTGGGGAATGGGTACACAGACTGTGGAATGGGTAAACGGACTAGGGAATGGGTACACAGACTGGGGAATGGGTAAACGGACTGGGGAATGGGTACACAGACTTGGGAATGGGTACACAGACTGGGGAATGGGTAAACGGACTGGGGAATGGGTACACAGACTGGGGAATGGGCACACAGACTGGGGAATGGGTACACAGACAGGAGAATGGGTACAAAGACTAGGGAGTGAGTAGAGGGACTGGGGAATGGGTAAATGGACTGGGGAATGGGTACACAGACTGTGGAATGGGTAAACGGACTACGGAATGGGTACACAGACTGGGGAATGGGTAAACGGACTGGGGAATGGGTACACAGACTGGGGAATGGGTACACAGACTGGGGAATGGGCACACAGACTGGGGAATGGGTACACAGACAGGAGAATGGGTACAAAGACTAGGGAGTGAGTAGAGGGACTGGGGAATGGGTAAATGGACTGGGGAATGGGTACACAGACTGGGGAATGGGTACATAGACTGGGGAATGGGTACACAGACTGGGGAATGGGTACACAGACTGGGGAATAGGTACACAGACAGGAGAATGGGAACAAAGACTAGGGAGTGAGCAGAGGGACTGGGGAATGGGTAAACGGACTGGGGAATGGGTACATAGACTGAGATGAGGGTACTGAGACAATGGAATGGGTACACAAACTGGGGAATAGGTTCACAGACTAGGGAATCAGTACACTGGCAGGGGAATAGGTACACAGTCTGGGGAATGGGTACAAAGACTGAAAAGTGGGTACATGGACTGAGAAGAGGATACTGAGACTGCTGAGTGTGTACACAGTCTGGGCTGTCGGCACACAGTCTGTGGAATGGGTACACAGAGGGCTGTCGGGACACAGACTGGCAAATGGGTACATGGACTTGTGAGTGAGTACAGGGACTGGGGGAATGGGTACACAGACTGGGGAATAAGTTTATAGTCTGCCAAGTAAGTACACAGTCTGAGCTGTTGCAACACAGACTGGAGAGTGGTTGGGGAGTCTGGGGAATGGGTATACAGACAGGTAAATGGGTACACAGGCTGAGGTGAGGGTACCAAGATTGGAGAATGAGTACAGTACACAGATCAGGGATTGGGTCTACCGACTGGGGTGTAGGTACACAGACCGGGGAATGAGTACAAAGACTGGGAAGTGAGTATACAGACTAGGGAGAGGGTACCGAGACTGGAGAATGGGTATATGGACTGGGGAATGAGTACACAGTCTGCCAAGTGGGTACACAGTCTGGGCTGTTGGAACACAGACTGATGAGTGGGTATATGGTGAGCGTACACAGGCTGGAGAATGAGTACACAGACTGCCGAGTGGGCACACAGTTTGGGCTGTCGGAACACAGACGAGATGAGTACACATACTGCTGATTGTCTATACAGATTAGGCTGTCAGAACACACTGGGGCGTAGCTGCACAGAGTGGTAATAGGTATAGGGATTGGGGTGTGTGTACACAGGCTGGGGAATGAGTTAACAGACTGGGCAATGGGTACATAGATGGGGTGTGTATATGCAGACAGGAAAATGGGTACACAAATGAGATGTGTGAACACAGGATGGTGAGCGAGTACACAGACTGGTGAATGGGAACATAAACTAGGGTGTGTGTACACATACTGGGGAATAGTGCATACTCAGGAGTGGGTGCACAGACTGGGAAGTGGGTACATAGACTGGGGAATGGTTACAGAGGTTTAGGACTGGGTACACAGACTGAGCTGAGGGTACTGAGAATAAGGAATGGGTACACAAACTGGGGAATGGGTACAAAGACTGGAAAGTGGGTATACAGACTTGAGAGAGGGTACCGAGACTGCTGAGTGTGTACACAGTCTGGGCTGGTGGTACACAGCCTGTGGAATGTGTAAACAGTGTAGGCTGTTGGCACACAGACTGGCAAATGGGTACACAGACTTGGATGTGGATACTGGGAGTGGAGAATGGGTATATGGACTATTGAATGGATACATAGACTGGGGTGTAGGTACACAGACTGAGGAATGGATATAGAGCTGGAGAATGGGTACACTGACTGTGCTGTAGGTACACAGAATGGAAAATGGGTACACAGACTTGGAAGTGGGTTCAGGGACTGGAAAATGGGTGTATGGACTGGGGAACGGGTACACAGACTGTGGTGAGCATTCTGACTCTGGGGAATGTGTATATAGACCGAAGAGTGGGTACATAGACTCAGGTGAGGGTACCGAGACTGGGAATGGATACAGAGGCTGGTGATTGGGTACACTGACTGGTGTGTGTGTTCACACACTGGGTAATAGGTACACAGACCGGGGTCATGTTTACACAGACTGGGGAATGGTTACACAGGCTATGGGAACACAGTCTGGTGAGTGTGTGAAAAGGCTGATAAGTGGGTACACAAAACTAGGAATGGTTACACAGTCTGGGAAATGGGTACACAAATTGTGTGTGGGTACATAGATTGTGGAATGGGTAGGTAGACTTGGAAGTGGGTACAGGGACTGGAGAATGTGTTTACCGATTGGGGAGTGGGTATACAGACTGGGAAATAGGTATACAGAAGGAGGAATGGGTACACAGACTTGGGAATGGGTACAAAGACTGTGAAGTGGGTATACAGACTGGCGAGAGGGTACAGAGACTGCTGAGTGAGTATGCAGTCTTGTCTGTGGATACACAGTCTGTGGAATGGGTACACAAACTGGGATGTAGGTATACAGACTGGTGAATGGGTACACAGATTCGGAGGTGTGTACACACACTAGATAATGGGTGCACAGACTGCAAAATTAGTACAGACTGATAAGTGGGTACACAAACTGGGAATGGTTGCACAGACTGGGGAATGGGTACACAGAGTGGGACATGGGTACATAGACTGGGGAATGGTTACACAGATTTGGGAATGAGTATACAGACTGGGGAGTGGGGACACAGATTAGCATGTGGGTACACAGACTGGGGAATGGTTACGCAGATTTGGGAATGGGTACACAGATTTAAGAATAGGTATGCAGACTGGGGAATGGGTACACAAACTGGGGTGTAGGTACACAGACTGGTGATTGGGTACACAGACTCAGGTGTGTGTACACACACTGAATAATGGGTACACAGACTGTGGTGTGCGTACACAGATGGGAATGAGTACACAGACTGCCAAGTAGGTACACAGTATGGGCTGTCAGAACCCAGACTGGGAATGGTTACACAGACTGCGGAATGGGTACACAGATTGGTGTGTGTGTGTACACACATGGGTGTGGATACACAGACTGAGGAGTGGATACATAGGCAGCTGAATTGGTACACAGACTGGAGAAATGGTACTGAGACTGGGGAGTGGTTACACAGACTGGTGAATGCATACACAATCTGGGGAATGTTTAACGAGACTGGGGAATGGGTACCGAGACTGGGGCATGTGTACACTGTCTGGGCCATGGCTACACAGACTGAGCAATGGGAACCACGACTGGGGTGAGGGTATGAGAATGGGGAGTGGGTACAGTCTGGTCTGTGGGTTTACAGACTAGGGTATGGGTACAGGGAATGGGGAATGGGCGCACAGACTATGGTGTGTGTAGAAAGACTAGGGAAGAGGTACACAGACTGGGGTGTTGGTACTCCAACAGAAGAATTATTACACATTCTGGTTTGGATTAACAGACTGCCGTGTGGGTACCAACACTGGCATAAGGGTACAGACACTGTGGTGAGGGTACACAGACTGGAGCAAGAGTACAGAGACTGGGGAATGGGTAGACAGACTGGGGTGAGGGTACACAGACTGGGGTAAGGATACATAGACCCCAGTGAGGGTACACAGATTGGGGTTAGGGTACAGAGACTGGGGAATGGGTAGACAGACTGGTGTGAGGTTACACAGACTGGATTGTGGGTACACCAACTGGGTTACAGGGACAAATTCTGGGGAGTGGATACACAGACTGGGGAATGCATTAATAGACTCAGGTGTCAGTACACAAACTGGAGTGGGGAGTGGATACACAGACAGGGGAGTTGGGAAACGTACTTGTGTGTAGCTACAGGTACTGGGGAATTGGGAACACAGGCTAGGGTGTGGGTACACAGACTGGTCTTTGGATATACGGACTGGGCTGTGGGTACACAGACAGGGGAGTGGGTACAGTGATGGGGGAGTGGGGAATTACATTGGGAATTGGGTACCCAGACTGGGGTGTCGATATACAGAATGGGGTATTGGTAAACAGATTGGGGTGTGCATCTCTACTGTGTCTATGTGACCTCACCATCACCCTCCACCCTTCTTACCCTCAACTCCGTTCTCAGGACAATGAGTGGGATGAACACTTCAAACACGACGAGCGACATGATCCCACACCCCTCCTTCACTGTGATCTACGCCATCATCATCGTGCTGGGCCTGGTGTTCAATGCGGGCGCCCTGTGGGTCTTCAGCTGCCACATCCGCCTACGCTCGGGCACGACCATCTACATGCGCAGCTTGGCCACTGCTGACCTGCTACTGGTCTGCTTCCTGCCTTTCCACATTGCCTCCTCCTACCATCCGAAGCTAAGGAACATCTGCAAGCTCAGCTTCCTCATCTTCCTCATCAACATGTACACCAGTATCTTCTTCCTGGCTTGCATCAGCCTGGACCGGTGCATTGCCACCCTGTTCCCCCTCCGTTTACCCATGCGCCAGCTGCAGCGGGCAGCCCCGTGGGTCAGCGCCCTGGTGTGGATCTTTTCCATCGGCGCCAGTCTTCCGCCTTACCTCATCTGGAAGTTAAAGTCTGCCAGAAACAACAGCGCGGACACGGATTGCCTCCAGTTAGAGGCTGTTACCAAGAAGACCACAGTTGCAGTCACCGTCAGTCTCGGCTTTGCCCTGCCATTCTGCCTTCTGCTGGTCTCCTCTCTGGTGGCACTGTGGGTACTGAGGAAAGGTAAGAACAGTGGTTCGCAGCTACAGAAGGTGCCAAAGGCGCAGGCCATGATCCTGGCCAACCTGCTCATCTTCACCTTCTGCTTCCTGCCCTACCATACCCTCCTCTGTTTCTACCACAGACTGCTCACCCACTCATCTGAACTGGCTCTCCAGCTCTTCCAGGCCTCCCAGCTGCTGGCCAGCTCCAACGCGGTGCTGGACCCCATCCTGTACTACTTCACCACTGAGGCCTTCCGGGAAACGAGGCCCATTAGCGCAGTGCGTAGTGTGGCGGCCTGTGGGTGCTGGAGGGTGGCCGAAGCCCCTGAAGGGGATAACAGGAAGAGACCTTCAGAGACAGTTACCTTCCTCTCGGTGGCTAAGGTTTCCTGACCCGTCATGGGGTCAATGGTTCATGTTTGTTTATTTATTCATCACACAAGGCATGGAACTGAATGTGTCAATGTCAGAAGCAAAGGAGTACCCAAATGGGCCTGGTATTAAGCAGAGAGAGAGAGAGAGAGAGAGAGAGAGAGAGAGAGAGAGACGCAAGACTGAAGATCACTTTACACTGTCCCATCACACACTCCTGGGGCATTGGTTAGGCACAGAGTCATGTTGTGGTCGATGTAGGCTTACCTGCAGTTTCCAGTTTAGTTGGACAAAAAAACAGACATGGGAAGGGAAGCAGGGGAGGGCGGGTAGGCTTCACTGAATGTGCAGAGACACATGTAGGGGGAGGAGCTGAGAATATAACTCAACAAATGGGATTACAATATTGTCACCTTCACAGAAATATAGTTGAGAAAAATATGGTTAACAAAGGAAAATGAAGGCTAGATAAGCAATAAGGAACCATGTATCAGATGCAGGCCTGTTTGTGGATAGGATGAGAATTGGGGGTTTAGACATAAGGTTGTCTAAGAGTACAGCACGGCATAGATCAGTCGGAGAGCTGGACAGAGCAGTGGCAGATGAAATTTAACCCAGGCAAGCGTGAGGTAGTGCACCTTGGGACATCTAATCACAGGAACTATTAGGGATCCCTGGAGCATCGATGTACAGAGGGCTCCTGGGCTGCAAGGTCATTGCTCCTTGAAAGTGGTGACACTGGTGGATCGGGTGGGTGAAGCTGTGTTTGGTACGTCTGCTTGAGTACATGACCTGGAACATCATGACGGTGTCATGCAAACCAGTGGGCAGGCACAGCTGGAGTACCGTGTGCAGTTCCAGACATCGCACTATAGACCTGATGAAGGGCCTCGGCCCAAAACGTCGGCTGTCCACGGGTTCCTCAAGTGCCTTTGTGTGTTTCTCCAGATTTCCAACCGCCTGTAGTCTCTCTTGTGCCTCTGATGAAAGATGCCATAACAATAGGAGGCAGTGCAGGAATGGAGGCCTTTGTAAGGCTAGGCTGGGTTTGCCTCTTGGAAGGGTACAAGGTTGAGGGGTGACTTTATAGAGATTTACGAAATTGAGGGGCAGAGATAAAGGTAAGGGGTGAAAGTCATTTTCCCAGGGCAAGAGAGTCTCAAACTCGAGAGCACACATCTGAGGTGTGAGGGGAGGAAAACACATCAAAGGGGTAAAGTTTTTAGACAGTGGATGGTGGGAAGCCTGAGGGAGAGACAGTGACAACTTTTTAAAGCCACTTGGATGGGTTCATGGATAGGAACATTGTGGAGGGGCATGAGCCAGACTCAGGCAAGTATGACCCACACTGAGGGGAGAGGAAATAAGTCGATATCAATACAAGACTTGTTAGATAGGAAGCTGCTATCAGCATACTTGCCTGCAGGAGCTGCAGTGTCTCCGGCCACTCACAGAACCATAAAAGGTCGGATCAGCAGTGCACTTGCTGAATAAACTTAACGTACGTGGAGTCACTGGAAATTTTTAATGGAGCTCTCTCTCTTGTATGCTTGTATCATTTGAATAAAGGATTGTTACTGTTGTGCTGTCTGGGTGCAGAGTTATTAGTATCCTTCCACATGAATGTAGCAAACAGAAAATAGAACAGTTCAGCATAGTACAGGCCCTTTGGCCCATCATGTTATGCTAACCTATATAAACCTACACCATGAAGATCTGACCCTTCCCTCCTACATAGCCCTCCATTTGTCAATCATCCATGTGCCTACCTAAGAGTTTATTACATACCCCTGAAGTATCTGCCTTCACCGCCACCCCCAGTAATATGTACCATTCTCTGTGTAAAGAACTTACCTCTGACATCTCCAGTAAACTTTCCCCACTCACCTTAAAAGGATGTTCTCCGGTCACAGCCTTTGCGCCTGTCCTGCCAGGAAAAAGATGCTCTGTCTGGACACTCAGTCCACTCTGTCTATGCCCATCATACTCTTGTACATCTCTACATATGGTCTCTGATTATCCTTCACTCCAAACAGAAAGCCCCAGCTTGCTCAGTCTTTCCTCATATGTCACGCTCTCCATCCAGGTAGTTTCCTGGTAAACCTCCTCTGAACCCTCTGTAAAGTCTCCACATCCTTCTTTTAATGAGGCAAGCAGAACTGAGCACAATATTCCAAGTGTGAGGGGGGGGGGCAGGCAATGGGTGGGAATATTTACCCCTCCTGGTGGTCCATTTGTAACTGTGTGGCACTGGGTCCTTCACCTGACTCCCTGCATTCTGACAGATCCAAGGACAGGCAAAGCCAGCAGACTGGCTCCAGGGCCTGAGGGTTGAGAGGGGAAAGGGGAGGTGGGAGGGTAGGAGGTGGTTGGAAGTGCAAGGGTGAGGGATGGAAGCTAGCTGGAGATAGTGAGGAGGGAAGAGAGGGTGATGATGGAGGGGAGGTGGAGGGAGAGAGTAGGGAGTGGAGGTAGAGGCAGAGTGCAAGAGGGAAGAACAGGCCAGGGGGAATAGGGCAGATGGGTCAGTGAGATGAGAAAACATCAGAGCAGGAACGAAAACAAGCCCTTCACCCCATCAAACCTGTGGTTCTTATCACTGATCTGGATCTGAGGGATCTTGGAGTCCCTGTCCATAGATTCCATCAAAATTGCCACACAAGTTGATAAGGTTGTTCAGAAAGCATAATAGTGTGTTGACCTTCATTAGTTGGGTGATTGAGCTCAAGTATTGAGGTATCAAAACCCCGTTTAGACCACACTTGGAATATTGTGTTCAGTTCTGGTCGCCTCATCTTTAAAGAGGCTGAAGAGGAGATTTACCAGGGTGCTGCCTGGATAAGAGTATGTCTTATGAGGAAAAGTTTAGCGAGCTTGGTTTTCTATTTGGAGCAAAGGAGGATGATAAAGGTATACAAGACACTTATACTTAGACACATTCTAAATAAATTCAGTGACTGAGTCTCCACACCATCGGTGAAAAGAATTTCAAACAATCACCACCTCCTGAGTGAGAAATGTCTCCTCATCCCATCCTGAACAATCTAACCCTATCCTCAATCTGGGAATTCCCCGATGATAGGCTCCTCAGTTAGTGGAAGCACTATCCCCACATTCCACCTATCGGACACTTCCAACAAATATTCTGCTCGAATAAAGGAACAAATATTCTGACTCAATTACGTCTTTGTCTGTGGGTTCTGTTGAAATGGTGATTTCAATGCCACTCTTGAACGTAAGTTGTTCTTCAGTTAAGAACTGTTTTTGAAAGCTTTCTTTTGAGATTCCACAAAGTATCTCTCAAAGCATCATTGACAATGCTCAGGCAATCTCAGCATTGACAATGCTCTCTTCAATTCACCCGCGTACATGGATGTGATTGTGATTGCACTACGAAACCTAAAATATTCTGTAACAACAATGGCTTTGGGTCTAGTTGTTCCTGCATTACTTTGATGATATCAACAAATCTAATTTCTGATGGTTTCGTTGGAGCAGTCAAACTTTGAAGCAAACTGTATGCCCTTTAAACCCAATGAACTCAGCAAAACTGATGCTCACTTTTCATTGGCCATTTCATTTGCTTCAAAATACTTTTCCAATAGCTCAGCATATATGAGCCAATTACCCACTGTGTAATCAAACTCGTCAATCTTTCTGATGTAGCCAGCGATTTCTGATTTTTTTAAATAATTATTATCACACAGTACTTGCTCTTTATGAACCCTGAATTCTTCTGTTTACAGCCTTTTTTAAAAACTCAATGCCTCTGCATATGCTGGGCTGCATTTTTAACTTGCCGTGTTTTTTTTAGTTTGAATGCCTTGCTGCCCTTTAACAGGCTGGTAGCAGTCTTGGGTTAGTTTTAAAAATACCTTGTTGCCAACATTAAACTAAATGAAAGGAAGGCACAGGAGTCTAAAATATGGGCTAACTTTGTGTCTTCTTTAAGCGAGGCATGTATGGATCTCGTGGTAGCGTGATAATGTATGTAATTTATGTATACATATAACCTATAACAAATTACTTAAACAGGAATGTTTAATCAACTAATATATATACAAGATTACTCAAATACCACTGAAGCTTTAAATACACAACACAAACCAGTTATCCTATCGACCTGCACCGGGACCACAACCCTCCATACCGCTACCATCCATGTACTTATCCAAACTTCTCTTAAATGTTGAAATTGAGCTTCCATGCACCACTTGCCCTGGCAGCTTGTTACACACTCTCACAGCCCTCTGAGTGAAGAAGTTTCCCCTTGTGTTCCCCTTAAACTTTTCACCTTTCACCCTAAATCCATGACCTCTAGTTGGTCCCACAAAACTTAGTGGAAAAAGCCTGCTGGCACTTACCCTATCTATACCCCTCATAATTTTGTATACCTCTATCAAATCACCCTCAATCTTCTACACTCCAAGAAATAAAGTCCTAATCCATTCAATCTTTCCTTATAACTCAGGTCCTCCAGACCCAGCAACATACATTGAAATTTTTGTTGTACTCTTTCAACCTTGTTTAGATCTTTCTTGCAGGTAGGTGACCAAAATTGCACACAGTACTCCAAATTAGGCTTTGCCAACATCTTATAAAACTTCAACGTAACATCTCATCTGCTGTACTCAATACTTTGATCTATGAAGGCCAGTGTGCCAAAAGCTTTTTTTATGACCCTATCTTCCCATGCCACCATTTTCAATAAATTATGGACCTGTTTTCCTAGATTCCTTTGTTCTACCTCACTCCTCAGTGCCCCACCCTTCACTGCGTAAGACCTACCCTGGCTGGTCCTACCAAAGTACAACACTTATCACTTGTCTGCATTAAGTTCCATCTGCCATTTTCAGCCGATTTTTCCAGCTGGTCCAGGTCCTGCTGCAAACTATGGTAGTCTTCCTCACTGCCCACTATACTCCCAGTCTTGGTGTCATCCAATTAACCACATTATCATACAGATCGTTGATATAGATGACAAACAACAATGGTCCCAGCACTGATCCCCCGGCACACCACTAGACACAACTCTACAGTTGGAGACAACCCTCTACTACTACTCTTTGGCTTCCCTCACAAAGCCAATGTCTAATCCAATTTACTACCTCATTTTGTATGTAGAGTGAATGAATCTTCTTGACCAACCTCCAATGTGGGACTTTGTCAAAGGCCTTGCTAAAGTCCATGTAGACAACATCCACTGTCTTACCTTCATCCACTTTCCTGATAACTTCCTCAAAAAACTCTAAAGATTGGTTAGATATGACCTACACACACAAAGCCATGGTGACTTCCTGTAACCAGTCCGTCTATGCAAGCATTCATATATCCGGTCCCTTAGAATACCATCTAATTACTTTCCCACTACTGATGTCAGGCTGACCAACCTGTAATTTGCTGGTTTATTTTGGAGCCTTTCTTGAACAGCAAAACAACATTAGCTATCCTCCAATCCTCCATTACCTTACTTGTCACTAAGGATGATTTAAATCTCTCTGCTTGGGCCCTGCAATGTTTGCACTTGCCTCCCATAGGGTCCAAGCGAACCTCTTGTCAGGCCTTGGGGATTTATCCACCCTGATTTGCCTAAAGATAGCAAACATCTCCTCTTTTGTAATCTGTATAGGGTCCATGACCTCGCTGCTGCTTTGTCTCACTTCTATAGACTGTCTCCTGAGTAAATACAGATGCAAAAAGTCCATTCACGATCTTCTCCATCTCTTTTGGCTTCATGTGTGGATTACCATTCTAAACTTCCGGGGGACAAATTTTGTCCCTTGCAATCCTTATGCTCTTATCATATCTGTAAAATCCCTTAGGATTCTCCTTCACCTTGTCTTCTAGAGCAACTTCATGCCTTCTTTTAGCCCCCTGATTTCTTTCTAAAGTGTTCTCTTGCATTTCTTATACTCCATAAGTACTTACTGTGTTCTTACCTGTCTATGCCTGCTTTGATGGGAGTTCCAGTCAATATGTAAAAAGTTAAAGTCACCTACTATAACAATCTTATGTGTCTTGCAACAGTCTGTGACCTCTCTACAAATTTGTTGCTCTAAATCCCACGGACTTTTGGGAGGTCTATAATATTAGCTCCATCAACATAATCATATCTTTTTTATTCCTCAGTTCCACTCATAATGCATGGGTGAGTTCTCCGGTCTGTCCTGACTGAACACTGCCGTGACTAGTAACAACACTCCTCCCCCTTTAATCCCTCCTGCTCTGTTAGTCCAAAATAGCGTAACTCTGGAATATTGAGCTACCAATCCTGCCTCTCCTGCAGCTAAATCTCAGTAATGGCTACAATATCATAATTCCATGTGTTGATCCATGCCCCGAACTCACCTGGTCTCTCCTACAATACTTCTGGTCTGGCACTGAAATATACACTGCTCAGGACGTTAGTCACATCATGCTCAATCTTTTGATTCCTGATTTTGCCTGAGGTCTTACTAATGTCTGTCTCCACAACCTCTCCACTAACTGTTCTGACACTCTGGTTCCCACCCACCTGCAACTCTAGTTTAAACCCCACCATGCCGCACTAGCAAACCACCCCCCACTAAGAGGTTAGTCCCAGTTTAGTCACAAAATGTCCTTTCTGTACTGGTCCCACCTTTCCCAGAAGAGAGCCCAATGATCCAAAAATTTGACATGCTCCCTCCTACACCAACTACTTAGCCACATGTTAAACTGTATCTTCTTCTGATCTGACAAGCATGTGACATGGGTAGCAATCCTGACATCGTAACCCTGGAGTCTTGTCCACTAACTTAGCACCTGAACTCATTTTGCAGAACTTCATCACTCTTCCTACCTACATCATTGGTACCTACATGGACCATGACCTCTGGATGCTCACCCTCCCACTTAAGGATGTTGAGGATTTGAGCTGGGATGTCCCGTAGCCTGGCACCCAGGATGCATCAGACCATCCAGGAATCTCATTCTCACCCACAGAACCTCCTTTCTCTTCCCCTAACTAATGAATCCCCTATCACCATAGGTCACAACTTCTCCCCCTCATTCCTTCTGAGTCACAGAGACAGAGATTTGACCCGCTGTGATTTTCCTTGTCTCGGTCATCCCCCACAGCAGTATCCAAAATGCTATGGTTGAGGAGGATGGCCACAGGGGTACTCTGCATTGGCTGTATAACCCTCCCCCCACCACCCCACTGCCTCCCGCACCTTGGGTGTTATTGACTTCTCTATATAACCTATTGAACATCCTCTCAGGATTCGGACTTCATCCTGTTCCAGCTCCAACTCCTTAACGCGGAATGTTAGAAGCTGCAGCTAGAGCACTTCTCTTGGGTGAAGCTGTCAGGGACACCTTCCCACATCCTGCAAAAGCAGCATTCAAGTATCCTTCCTGGCATACCTATTGTTCAAACTGTGCAAATATAAAGAAGGAAAACAATAAATAAACTGATAGAGAAAATATCTACCTACGGTTTTTTGCCTTCCCTCACTGAAGCCTTACCTTCGCGAGGAGCAAATACCTCAAAATAGCCACTCTATCACTGCCCACTCCAACAATGGCCACTCGGAATTCCCCTATCTTATTTTAATTCATTCTTGCCAATCAATCCAGATGGCTGATTGGCTACTGTAGGAAATACAAAACAGCCACAAATCGAAGCTTTATGCACTGAGTGAGCTAAGACTTCCCACATTCAGGTCACCAATTCCCGCTGCCAAGAGAGGAGGTGTGGAAGAAAGAGATGTGGAGGGAGGAGGTGTCAAGGGAGGAGGGGAGATTGGGCATGTTGATGGATGAACAAATTGTGGAAGGAGAAGGTGAGGAGGGAAGAAGGTGGGAGGGGTTGTTGAAGGAGGAATTGTGGATGATGTAGATATCGAAGGAGGAGAGGTTGGTGGGCATATTGATGGACAGGGGAAGTCTGGAGTGAGCAGGTACAGATGGAGGAGATGGAGGGAGGTGATGAGGAGGAGCAGAGTGAGTAGATGTGGAGAGAAGAGGTAGTAACAAAGGGATGGAGGGAGGTGATGAAGCGGAGGAGTGGAATGAGTAGATTTGCACAGAGAGGCAGAGAGAGATGGAAGGAGGTGGTGGGCAGAAGAGTGGGGTAAAGCATGGAGAGATGAGGTACAGATGGAGGGGATGGAGGGAGGTAGCGAAGGGAAGGGGTGGAGTGAGTAGATGTAGAGAGTGGAGAAACTGATGGAGGAGATTGGAGGTGATTGGAGGGAGGGAGGAGTGAGTAGATGTGGAGAGAGGAGATACAGATGGAGTGGATAGTGGGATGTGGAGAGAGAGGAGTGGAGGAAATAGATGTCGAGAGATGAGGTACCAAAGGAGGGGATGGAAGGAGGTGGTAGGAAGAGAGTGAGTAGCCATGGAGAGAGGAGATTGATACAGAGTGGAAGGAGGAAGATGGTGGGGGAGGAACCGAAGTGAGTATGTTTAATGAGAGGAGGTACAGATGGATGGAGTGGAGGGAAGTGGTGGGAGGAGGGGAGCAATTTAATGCAGAGAGAGGAGGAACAGACAGAGGGGATAGATGGGGTCGTGAGGGGAGTGGAGGGAGTAGGTGTGGAGAAAGGAGAGAGACAGGGGTTGAAGGGAGGGAGGAGAGGAGTAGACAAGCAGAGAGGAGGTACAGATGGAGGGGACAGAGGGAGGTGGAGAGAGAGGAGCTGAATGTGTAGATGTGGAGAACTACTGAAGGAGGGGTGGAGGAAGTTGTCGAGGGGAGGAATGGAGTGAGTAGGTGTGGAGAGGAGGTAACGAGGGGGTATAGTGGAAGGTTGTCGGGGGAGTGGAGTGTGTAGATGCAGAGGGATGGAGGGTGTTGACAAGGGGAGGAGTCGAGTGATTAGGTTTGGAGAGATGATGTAAAGAGGAGGTAGTGGAGGGAGCTGCTGAGGATAGTGGAGTGAGTGGATGTGGAGAGTGGAACAGGCAGAAAAGAGGAGGGTACTGGTGATAGGGAGGAGTGGAGTGAATATGTTTGGTGAGAGGAGGCACAGGCAGAGGGGATTGAGGGAGGTGGTGGGAGGAGTAAGGTGAGTAGATGTCAAGAGATAAGCTACTGATGGAGGGAGATGGCAAGGGGAGGAGTGGAGTGAGAAAGTGTGGAAAGAATAGGTACAAATGGAGCAGATGGAGGGGTTGTGAGGGGAGCAGAGGTGGAGAGAATGGGTACAGATGGAGGGGTTAGAGTGAAGTGGTGAGGGGATTGAGTGAGTAGGTGGGGAGCGAGGAGGTACAAACAGAGGAGATGGAGGGAGGTGATGGGAGGAGAAGAGTGATTTGGAGTGGAGGTACAGATGGAGGGGGAAGGGAGGTGGTGGGAGGAGTGGAGGGAGTAGATGTTGAGATAGAAGATAGAGACAGAGCAGGTAGAGGGAGATGGTGAAGGGAGGAGCAGAGGGAGTAGGTGTAGAGTGAGGTGGTACAGATGGAGGGAGATGGCGAGGGGAAGAGTGGAGGTAGATGTAGAGTGAGGTGGTACAGATGGAGGGAGATGGCGAGGGGAGGAGGGGAGAGAGTAGGTGTAGAGTGAGGTAGTACAGATGGAGTGAGATGGTGAGGGGAAGAGTGGAAGGAGTAGATGTAAAGTGAGGTGGTACAGATGGAGGGGCTGGAGTAAGGTTGTGAGGAAATTAGCATGAGTAGATGTTGAGAGATGAGGTACTGGTGGAGGGGATGGAGGAAATTGTTGCAGGGACTGGAATGAATAGACATGAAGAGAGGAGTTACAGACGGAGGTGCTGAGGGGAGAGGAGTGGAATAAGTAGATGTGGAGAGATGAAGTAGAGATGAATTGGGTGGAGGGAGCTGCTGAGGGAGGAGATGGAGAAGATTTGGAGAGAGGGTTACAGCTGGAGGGTATGGAGGGAGTTGGTGAGGAGAGGAATGGAGTGGATAGGTTTGGAGACAGGGGATACTGATGGAAGGGATGGAGAAAGGTTTTGAGGGGAGTGGAGTGAGTAGATGTGGTGAGAAGAGGTATGGATGGAGGGAGTTGTTGAAGGGAGTGGAGTGAGTATGTATAGAGAGGAGGTACAAACAGAGGGGATAGAGGGAGGTGGTGAAGGGGAGGAGTGGAGTGAGTAGGTTTGGAGAGAGAAGACACAGAGGGGATGGAGGGAGGAGTGGAGTGAACAGGTGTCCAGAGATGAGGAAGAAATGGAGAGAGTTGGTGAGGGGGAGGAGTGGAGTGAGTATGTTTGGAGAGA
Source organism: Hypanus sabinus (assembly GCF_030144855.1). NCBI lineage: Eukaryota > Metazoa > Chordata > Chondrichthyes > Myliobatiformes > Dasyatidae > Hypanus > Hypanus sabinus. The sequence continues at coordinate 77,513,486 of NC_082712.1, read as the reverse complement.
AGATGTACAGATGGAGGGGAAGGAGGGAGGTGTGAGGGGAATTGGAATGAGTAGTTGTGGAGAAGGGGGTGCAGATGGAGGGAGTTGTGAGGGGAGTGGAATGAGTATGTATCGAAAAAGGGGGGACAGTCAGAGAGAGGGAATGGAGGGAGTTGGTGAGGGGGAGGAGAGGAGTGAGTATGTGTGGAGAGAAGAGGTAAAAAAGAGGGTGGTGGAGAGAGCAGTGGACTGAGTAGATGTGGAGAGAGCAGGTACAGGCAGATGAGATGGAGGGGAGTGGAGTGAGTAGGGTTGGAGGGCTGCAGTGTGGATTGTGTATGATCACAGCTGGGGCATTTAGCAAGGGCTTTACAGGGCCTCACCATGGCGAGGACAGAGCAGAGTGCCCAGAAGGCCTGAAGTAGTTTGGTGAGGAAGTTAAATAGGAACTATGAAATGCAGGGAGAAATCATGAGTAAACATCAACAGTAAACGGAAATAGACATTTATTCTGGGTTTACTGACCAAAATGTCAAAAATATATTTCAAGGATGTAAACAGGAAAAGGGCTAATGGGAGGGTGCTGACCTGGAGGCAGTAGCCATGGTTGATGCAGCAATTACAGTTCTTTCTGTCATCGTCACCAAGGAGGACGCTGCTGGCCAGGGCTGGGGCTGCGGACAGCCCCTGATCGAGGAGGAGCTGAATGCACAGAGTGGGTCTGTCATTTTATACTACAAAACTTATCAATAAGCTTCACCTCCTTGGCCTTCATACCGCCTTGTGTAACTGGATCCTCAAATTCCTCACTTGCAGACCCCAGTCTGTTCGATCGGCAACATCTCCTCCCCAGCCTCCATCAGCACAGGTGCACCCCAAGACTATGTGCTTTGCCCCCCTGCTCTACTTGCTTTACAATTATGACTGGGTGGCTAGGCACAGATCCAATGCCATATTTAAGTTTGCTGATGACACAACTATCATAGGCCAAATCAAAGGAAGTGACAAATCAGCATGTAGGAGAGATTGAAAATCTGGCTGAGTGGAGCCATATCAATAATGTCTTTTGCTATGTCAGCAAAACCAAGCAGCTGAGGAAACCGGATGGCTTAGTCAGATCTCATTGAGGAATCAGAGGTGGAGAGGGTCAGCAACTTTAAATTCCTCTGTGTTATCATTCAGAGGATCTGTCCAGGGTCCAGCAAATCAGTGTCATTACAAAGAAAGCATAGCAGTGCATCTAATTTCTTAGGAGTTTGCAAAGATTTGGCCTGTTAACTAAAACTGACCAACTTCTTTCGATGTGTAGTGGAGAGTATATTGACTGGCTGCATCACAGCCTGGTATAGAAATACCAATGCCCCTGAACATGAAAGTGTACAGAAAGTAATGGAAACGGCCCAATCCATCACAGATAAAGCCTTCCCCACTAATGAGCTCGTCTATGGGGAGTGCTGTCGCAGGGAAGTAGCAAGGACCCCCACCACCCAGGCCATGATCTCTTTTCGCTGTTGCCATTAGGAAGATGATACAGGAGCCTCAGGACTCTTACCACCTGGATCAGGAACAGTTATTGCCCCTCAACCATCAGGCTCCTGAACCAGACGGGATAACTTCACTCAACTTCACTCGCCCCATCACTGAACTGTTCCCATAATCCATGGACTCATTTTCAAGAACTCTGCATCTCATGTTCTCAATATTTGTTGCTTATTTATTAATAATAATATTTTTTGTACTTATACAGTTTGTTGTCTTTTGAACACGGGATGAGGGAGGTCATTCGTTGATGCTATTGCGTTCTTTGTATTTACTGTGAAGGCCTATACATATAGGCCTGACATATACATGCGCTGATAATAAATTTACTTTGAACTTAGTCAATTGGATGAAATGATTATTGTATGACAGATCTTCCTGTGGAGATCAAATCAATTTCAGTGAGCAAGCACCCACAAAAGCCAGAGACCCTCCCTGGAAACCTCCACATTCATAGGGCAGAAAACAGTTGTCTCCCTATTGGGCACATCAGGAATTAAGATCTCAAGATTGTGTGTGGTTGGAGCTGAGCAGTCAATCTGGAGATATTAGGTGGATATTATGATCTGCTGTAATAGGTGCTATGTGAATTCAGTAGATTATTTTGCAGATAGATACAGTGAGGGGTGAGCTTAAGATAAGTTGATTTTGGACTGCACTCTGTGCAATGGGAAAGGGTTGCTGATGATCCTGTTGACAAGAGCCCACTTGGGTTTGATAACCGATGTGGTTCAGTATGAAATTTCCACCCTGCATGTAACCAGAGTGATAAGAGTGGTTCTGCAGATACTGGAAATCTGATCAGCACACATAAAATGGTGGAGGCACTCAACAGGTTGGGCAGCATCTATGGAAGGGAATAAAGAGCTGATGTTTCAGGCCTAGACCGTATAACAGGGCTACTATGAGGTGACTTGGTTGTGGTTGTTTGGAAGAATGCTTGGGGAGATTTGATAGTGTCTAGGCTAGATGAAGATTTGATGCATAACTTGGAAAATATATCTCCATGGAGTCACAGCACAAAAACAGGTCTTCAGCCCATAGAGATCATGGAAGCCATCAACCACACCTTTGCACTGATCCCACTCAATTCTCTCCACATTCAGAATCAGGTTTCTATCACTGACTTATACCGTATGAAGTGAAATTTGGTGTTTTGCAGCAGCAGTAGAGTAAAATGACATTAAATCACAAAGTTAACTTAATAGTACAGACAGAAGGAATAATGAGGCAGAGTTCATGGGTTCTTGGACTGTTCAGAAAGCTGAACCGTTGAGTGTGACTTTTCAGGTGCCGTATTTCCTTCCTGATGGTAGTAATGAGAAAGGGGGCATGATGAGGGTCCTAAGGGATGGATGTCGCCTTACTGTGTTATCAGGTCCTGTCTTTAATGTCCTCAACGGTGGGGATGGTTGTGCCCATGATGGAGCTGGCTGGGTCTACAGCCCCCTGCAGCCTCCTGCCATCCATTGGAGCCTCCACACCAGGCTGTGATGCGAACGGTCAGAATGCTCACCACCACACTTGTGTAGATGTTTGTAGGAGCCTTTGGTGACAGACCAAATCTCTTCAAGCTCCGAACAAGGTAGAACTGCTGCTGTGTCTCCTTCATGATCGAGCACAGGGCACAGCACATCAGCCTTCCCCAGGTCCTTCCACTTACTGACAGTAGCCAATTAACCCACTGACACGCGGACTTCTGGGATGTGGGAGAAAAGCCATGGGGTCACAGGGAGAACATGCAGAACTCCACACACAGATTAGATCAGAATCAAAGCTGGGCCACTGCAGTGGCTTTACCAGCTGCTTGTTCTGCTGCAAAGCTTTAAAGGTTTAGGAGGAAGAGAAGTTCATCCATGGTTAATCCGAGAAATCAAAGATAACTTTAAGTTAAAGGGGAACGCTTGTAAAGCCATTAGAAAGAGGCTGGAGGCCCCAGGATCTGCAGAACTTAGAGCTTGATGAACGAAGGGAAAATGAAGATTGTGAAGCAGCAAATATTGTGTCACAGATGGGAAGAAGAGCACAATTGTGTAAGAGAGTTTCCTGATCAGCAGGAAGTGGCCAGTGGACTTCCTTGAATTTGGTTTTCTAAACCCTTGCTCATCTTATGAAATATTAATGACTTGGATGTGTTGGGAGAAGACAGTTTCCAAAACGAGGCAAAACTGCGAGTAATGGTGTATGGTGGCAGCAATGGACAGGCAGCAGAGTGGGCAGATGATGTTTAATGTGGACGGTTTGGAGGATGTAGAGGGGCTCTGGGGACATGGGGGTGGGTGCAGCCCATAGCTTCCCGAACGCGATGTACCAAGCTGGTAAGGAAGGCACGTTTTTGTCAGATAATGCGTTGAATTCAAGGGGCAGGAAGTTGCATTTCAATATAAATTTCTGATTAAGCCATATCTAGAATATTGCATTCACTTCTGGTTTCCCAATTACAGGAAGTGTGTGCAAACTTTGGACAGGGTCCAAAAGAGGTTTACGAGGATGCTGCCTGGATCAGAAACCACGTGCAAGAATGCTTGAACAAATTTGGGTCTGTTTTCTCTTGGAGTGCTGGAGGACTAGGGGAAACTTGATGGAGGTTTATGAAATTATGAGAGTCATCGATAACTGGTGTCTCTCTCCCAGGGTTGAAATGACTAACATTAGAGGGCATATATTTACGATAACTGCGCAAATTTTAAGGGAGATGTGTAGTGCAAGGTTTTCTTTTTACTTATAGTGGTGGTGTTGGGAATGTGTTGCTAGGGTCGGTAATGAAGACAGACACAACAGAGGTGTTTAAGAAGCTCTTAGCTAGGTACATGAATGTGGAAAGAATGGGTAGACTGAAGGGATTAATTTAGTTTGAAGTGTATTTATTATCAAAGTATGTATACTAAAAACAACCTTGAAATTTTTCTCCTTACAGGTACCCACAAAACAAAGAAACCCAATTAACAAAAAAGTGTCAAACACCCAAAGTGCAGAAAAATGCCAATCATGCAAACAGTAAAAGTAAGGAAATAGCACTCAGAACTAAAGTTCACAAAAGTGAGTCCCCAGCCATGACGCCGGTCATCACTGCAGCCGATCCAGGAGCCCGTTAGTTGCAGGCCACAGCCTCAGCTCAGTGCAGAGATGAGTAAACCTCGTAGAGCAGTGAGCTGAACACTGGCTCGTCTCTTACCTTTGACTCTGACCACCCCCCCCCCCCACCAACCTTTTCAATCTGGTCTGGCACCTAAATCAGCCAAACAGCTCAGGTCCGACTTCCTGGACTCCGGCTCACCTCCCCTCAGCTCTGCCACTTCAAACCGCCTCGACATCCACTCCAGCAATGGTTCTTCCTTCATTCTCATGCGAGGGCCAGGCTGCCTCGAATCGACCTACACATGCCACACCGCAACCACCCTGCATCTTGGAGATATCAGTTAACACTGCAGAAACGACGAATTTCAAAGCTACAATTTAATGTCAGAGAAATGTTTACCATATACATCCTGAAATGCTTTTTCTTTGGAATCATCCATGAAAACAGAGGACTGCCCCAAAGAATGAATGACAGTTAAATGCTAGAACCCCAAAGTCCCCCAGTTCCCCTCCCTCCCACGTGTAAGGGGCAGCAAGCAACGATCCCCCCTCCCCCACCAGCAAAAAAAGGCATCAGCACCCGCCACCAAACGGTCAAGCGTGCAGCAGAAGCAACAGCAAAAACACAGACTTGCAGTAGTCCACCTGGTATTCGACATACCACAGGTTTGCTCTCTCCCTAATAAGGAAGAAAGAGATATCTCCATTTCACAGCGAGAGAGGAGACATAACAAACAACTCGCTGGTTTACGATGTTATAAGTCCATTGTATTGCTTTTTCCGAGCTCTGTGCCCAAAGATTTCAGGTCTCTGGGCACACAGGCAGAGATCTTCGAGCTCCCACGACATGCCGGTCCGGGACACCTTCGATCCACCCGTCTCCAGAGCCCTGAGACCCTAGGCCTCCAAAGGCGAGCCGAACTCTTAGGCACATCAGATAATGTCCAGTTGTGACACCTTGAGAGCAGGTCCCTTTCCGGCAAAGAACCGAAGTCAGCATGTAGCTCCAGGTCAGGGTCTTCAAAAAAGAACCCTGAAAGGGACAAATAGATATATTAAAGATGGAAATAAAACTGTTTCCAAAGATGCAAGCACAGGTGTCGCCAGTTAGCGTCGTCTTGACTAAGCTGCACCTCCCAGTTGTACAGGTGGTTCAAAAGTTCGTCTCTGAAGGGGAAGTTTGATTGCCGTCCTGATGAAGGGTCTCTGGCCTGCTGAGTCCCTCCAGCATATTGTGTGTGTTGCTTTGGATTTCCAGCACCTGCAGATTTCCTTGTGTTACTGATAGCAGTGACCATTTTCAAGAAAAAGTGTGATCAATAGTGTAATTTATAGCTTTGTCTACCACCAGCAAGTTGTCGCTGTGCTTCACTAGTGCCACCTTAAACCGGAATACTGAATTACTGGGCACTTATTTACTAATCACAACATGTGGGCTGAAGGGTCTGTACTTTGCTATATTGTCCTATATGTTTTATATACAGTTCTGTGCTTGTGCAGTTTGAAAAGCTGTAGCAACAGCCACCGTTGGCGCTGTGCTGTCCTATGTTTTTTATTTACGTTTTTTTGTTTAGATATACTGTGTGGAACAGGCCCTTCTGGCCCAATGAGCCAGACCACCCATCAACCCACCTCTTTAACACTAGCCTTATCAGGGGATAATTTACAATGCACAGTTAACCTACTAATTGGTACATCTTTGCACTGTAGAAGGAGATTGGAGTACCCAGATGAAACCCACACATTCAGGACATACAAACTCCTTACAGATGATGTGGGAATTGCACCGGATCTCCTGAATACTGGAACTGTAATTGTGCCGCACTAATCACTGTGGTCATCTTCTATGACTTGGTGGATGGAATATAATGAGGAAACACGAGGTCACTCAGTTTAGAAGAAAGTTGAGTGGGAACTCAGAGGCCAGTCAAAGTTTGGGTGTATGTACAGCAACTGTAAGCTGTCCTTGACTGCAAGAGGATTTGGTGCGAAAGGAGGAGGGCCCTGTCAAGACTGCATCTGCAACATTGAGCCAGATCGGGTCTCCCTGACGAAGGAAGGGAATTCTCGGTACAGAGAGTTGACCACCATAATTGCCGGGATAGAGGGCTTGGCGTGCAAGGACGGACGAGGCAGAATGGGCCTGCACTCTGCAGAGTTTACAGGAATGAGCTGTGATCTCATTGAAACATGGGGAATCCTTAAAGGGTGGTGGTTCAGCTGGATGGGGTGTCACTGTCTCAGAGTCAGGTGACACCACCCAGGGTTGAAGAGTGTCTTCACCCAGAGGAAGGTGAGTCCATCTGAGCAACTCAGTCAGAGTACATCCAGAATAGACAGGGAGTGGTTGTACTAAAAGATGCTATGGGATTGGGGCAGGAAAATGGGTAAATGGATCAGCTGTGATCTTACCAAGTGTTAGAGCAGAAGGCAAATGATCAACTCCTGCTCCCATTCCTGAAATTATGGAATGAGGTTATCACATGAGAAGTGTCTGATGACTCCAGACCAGTATCCACTGGAGGTTAGAATGGAGATTTCATTGAAACCTATTGAATATTGAAAGGCCTAAATAGAGTGGACGTGGAGAGGCTGTTTGCCATAGAAGGGGAGTCTAGGTCCAGAAGCAACAGCCTCAGACCAGAAGTACATCCCTTGAGTACAGAGACAAGGAGGAATTTCTTTAGCCAGAGTGTGGTGAGTCTGTGGAATTCATTGCCAGAGATAGCTGTAGAGGCCAAGCAAGTACTGATGGGCATCAACGTTTATAGGCAGAAGGCCAGACAGTGGGTTTGTAAGGGATAATAAATCAGCCATGATGGAATGATGAAGCAGGCTTGATGGGCCAAACAGGCATGTCTTATGTTAGGCTGAATGCAAAGAGGCAATACAACTCTATTTACTGCACCCTAATGGTGTGCAGAGGCAAAGTGGTCCCACGCCACAGGTTCCAGAACAGCCATTCAAGCATTTGATTCTTGAACCAAACGTATCAACCCTAATCACTGGAGATTAGTGACACAATGACCACATTGATCACTTTGCACAAAAATGGACTTTGTTTCCCTTTCTTCTATTTGTGTTCTTTCTTGTAAAGTGTGTTTACAATTTATAACTAGCTTACATTTGTTTTGTGAAAGTTGTGCCTAAGATGTTTTGTGCTTCTGCAAGTAAGTTTTTCATAGCACTTGTGCATACAGTACATGGACTCATGCAGATGACAATAAACTGAAATCCAGATTCGAATTCTCAACATTGACCCCGTGAAATCAATGGCACAGAAACCTCCAAGCGATTATCACCTACTGCCCCCCCCCCCCCAGCAATGTTAGACCACACTTGGCCCCCTGAGCCTGCTCCACTTTTCCCCATTCAAACTCATTCTCCTGTGTGCTGTTCAGCTGCTGGAAGAAGCTCTGAAGATGGCAGAGGGATAGAGTGCCCTCTGCCTGGAGCCTTCAGAGTGCATTACATACAGTATACCCATACAGCGCAGAAACAGGCCATTTGGCCCAACTCCTCCATGTTGACCAAATTTGCCTACTGAGCTAGTCCCATTGCCTGGGTTTGACTCATATCCCACTAAGTCTTTCAAATCCGTGTACTTGTGCATGTATCTTCTAAATGCCAGAATGGTACCCTCATCTATCACTTCCTCTGTATACCCACTCTCCGTATCCCTCAGATCTCCTTTAAGCCTCTGTCCCCTCACCTCCGGCTTCTCTATCCTGCAAACATCCACTTTCAAGTACCTGGGAGTGTACCAGGACAACAAACTTGAGTGGAGCACCAACACAGAGGCTGTGTACAAGAAGGGCCTGAGGAGACCGAGGTCCTTTGGAGTACGCAGGCCTCTCCTTCACATGTTCTACCAGTCTGTTGTTGCCAGTACAATCTTCTAATTAATGCTGTGCTAGGGCAATGGAATCAACACAGACATTGACAACAGTCTCGATAAACTGATTAGATAGTCGGGCTCAGACTGGACACACTGGAGACTGTGGTAGAACAAAAGACCTGATGGAAATTCCTGGCAGTCCGGGACGATGTTTCTCACCCTCTGCATGCCACCTTGGCTGAACAGAGGAGCACTCTCAGTAATAGACTAAGACAACTGAATAGCTCCATAGAGCTCTCTATGAAGTAATTCTTACCCTCGGCTGTTCAGCTCTATAATGAGTCAACTAATGGCTGGGTAAGTGATGACATCCTCCTGTCAGACTGTTTCTGGTAACGTACTTTTTATATTTTCCACTCTTCTTGTAATATTTATATCTGAGCACTTGTATTGCTTCTGTAATTTCCTTTGGCTTCAATAAAGTACTTATCTGCCTTATTTATGTAATCTTGTGGTCATATTTAGTACAGTATACCTCAGTCAGAGTATACCTGTGAGGAAAAGTGTCCCAACCCATCCTCATAACTCCAGCCCTTAGTGGTCAGTAACATCTCCTTTGGCGCTCTTTTCCCTACCACCACCACTGGCTGTGTCCTGAAGGAGGGAAGGACGGAGCTGCCTTTACTGTCTCTGTGGTAGGCGGTGAGGGATACACATATTTTTCCGGTCTTGATAAAGGGTCGCGGCCCGAAACCTTGACTGGTTACCCTTTAGATGCTTCCTGGCCTGCTGAGGTCCTCCTCTGCCTCACCGTCAGCAATCTACTTGCGCCGGACGTGTCCGCCCGGCCACCCTCACCGCAGAAATCGCTGCACAGATGGTCTCGGACATCACCGATCTTCTCACCTTGCACTGTTTGCACAACAGTTGTCATCGCCCGTCCTCTCCCCGCATGGCTTCCTGGAACGAGCGCTGCAAATCAGATGTTTCCTGCGCAGGGACACATCAGCGCGGGAGCTCGCCTGAGCTGCCTCAGACATCGGACGCCCCTGCCGTTGATGTCTTGGGGCAAGGTCCGGGCGCTTTGGAGGGTGAAGCAGGGAGACCAGGAAGATTAGAGCGACTGAGTGGAGGTGAGAGTTTAAACGGTCCTGCACTGTGTTGTTAGGCGCATTTCGAACGCTTGCAAGCTCATCTCTTTCAGACACAAGAGCACTGCTGCGTTTCTAAACGCCTCCACTTGCAGTTGCTCTTTGCCTTTACTCCAAGAGACATCCCATACCCCCCAACCACGCAGCAGATCGGCCATTTCCTGAGGAAGGGTTCGCCAACCCTGGCCGCTAGCGAGTTAATTCCCCGGGAGCTCCGCGACAACTTGTCCACTTCCCCAGCAACCGCCCACTGGGTTTGTGGGTTCCATTGCAGAAGTTGCCACTGTTCGCCGGCCGACTCGGTGCGGGGCATAGCAGTCTGGGGGGACGGTGAGCGGGGTGGGAGGGGGACATTCTCCCGTGGCTTCGGGGCGTGCGTGGGAGCTTTCGCACAGTGGGATGGAGAAGGGAGCCATCGGCTGTCCGCTGGATGGTGGGGGGGGGGGGGGGCGGCTGACACTTGTGGAGCTGGTTTCACAGAGGCACAATGGGGGCAATGGGTTGGTCTGGGGGACAGATATGAGGAGTGGAGAGGGTGTAGGTAGTGAGGGTCGTTCGCACCTGTGGAGAAGCTGTACGCTGATTACACAGTGTCCGACCTTGTCACCACCTCAGGTCCCTGTCGGTCCTTCTATCCCTCCACCTCTGGTGAACCAGGAACGCTGACGTGCCTGTCGCAATTAATGCGCAGGATCTGAGTGTTGATGAGAAGCTCAGTAATTATCCCCTACCCCGCACTGTCCTTTGAGCAGGTAGGGGTGAGACACCTCCCGCAGCGCTATTAGGTAGAGCGTTCCAGGGTTTAGACCAACCTTTCTTAACCCTTTTGCCCTGGAGGAATCCTTAAAGTAATTTTCAGGTCACAGGGAATCCCTATGTAAACATTATTATATGTAGATAAGTTGTAGATGTAACAATCCAAAAATAATTGTCTATGCTCTTTAGAGTAGAGCATGAATTTTTCCCCAACCTTTCTTGAAATTAATCTCTTCCTTTCACTTTCATAATTTTTAAAAACTCTAAGGCAAACATACTGCTTTTCTGTTAAATAACTGGCTTGAGCCAAAACGAGATTTAATTTTTCCGAAGGTAGGCTTGGTAGATTTAATTTAAATAAAGTTCGTAAATTGATTTTAATTAATGATATTTATAACATGAAAATTTATTGACAATGTTGAATAGTAAAGTTACCAAAAACCATAAGCCAAAACAATATGAGTAAAAATAGGGCCTGAAGCACAATTTATTCAAGACTTTAAAAAAATATTTTCTCACTAAGTGATATGATCAGGCTCATGCGAAACCTCTGCTCGTTTTTTGCTGCATAAACAAGCCATTCTGGGTCGAAGTTGAGATAAGCACACACGGATTTTACCTTCAACTGAAATTAGACTATCTCTTATTGCTCTTGATGCTTGTTACACGAGAAAAAGCTCGCTCACACATGTAAGAAGCTGAAAACTGCAGCAAAATGTTTATTTATTTCCTATGAAGGATACTCTTCTTTCACAGAAATCCAGGGCAAGTCAGTAAATCTTATCTTGAAAGCATGATCATCTTGAATGCATGATCGGAATGCAGCTCACAAAGTTCTTCCTCTTCTCTCAAAGTCAAGTTCTCAGACTGAGCAGGAGATTCAGAGAAATGGTCCCTCCAGCCTGTCAAACACTTGTGTTGAAAGGGAGGAAAATGCTGTTGAATTTTGTCCTGCAGTTCTTCCAAGTGGTTTTCAATAAGACTTGAGACTTCTTCACTCTCAAGCCCAAACAGTAGTGGAAACATTTCAAGATTTCCTTTTGCAAAATTATTTTTCCAAAGATTCAGTTTACTTTCAAGTCCAAGAATCTTATCACTCAAAATCAAAACATTTTCTCTAGGGCCTTGCAGAGACTTACTGGTTCATATGATGAAAAATGTCTGATAAGTAGGCTAGTTTCTGCAGCCATTCTTCATCTTCAAAGCACTCAGCAAAATATGGCCTACTATTTTCTTGAAAGTACTCCAGCAATTCATCTCTCAGCTCAGACTCCCTGTTGGGAGTTCTTCCTCTGCTAAGCCACCAGATCTCTGTATGTAGTAGGAGATTGGTGTGCCTTTTGTCTAGGTTTTCACACCGTTTTTTTAAACATTCTAGAGTGATGGTCTTTGTTTAATAAAGTTAACCATTTTTGTAGCATCATCCAGAACTTCTTTAATTCATTTCCAACAGTTTCTGATATCAGCACCCCTCTATGAAGAAAGCAGTGACAACATCAGGATTTTCTATTTTTTGCAACAATATCATGACAAGCCAGAAGCTGAGTATTGGCATGTAAAAAAATTCCTTCTTTAGAATGAAGATTTCCCTCCAATTTTCTGCTACACCAGTAGAGTTTGTTTGCTCCCGTAAGTCAGTCAGTGGTGTGTAAGGGTAAGTTGGGGGAGGTAATTCGGGAGGGAGAGGGTAACATCACGGCCCAAGTTGGGCGAGTCTGCTCGGAAAATGCACCACACTCCACATCAGCCTACCATCCTCCCCTCTGTGGTTTAGACCCAGTGACAGTGAGATGTTTCCAAGTCAAAGCAGTGGGGAAGATGAAGAGGTTCCCTTCATCTGATGTCCTTGACCTTCTGGGTAGGAGGGGTGGCAGGCTTGGGATGGGGTGTCAAAGTGACTTGTCACGATGCATTTTGTAGATAGTTCACACTGCAGCCACTAGACACCGGGACTGGAGGGAAGGGGTGAATGGGGTTACCGATGGAGCAGGCTGCTTTGTCCCAGGTGGTGCAGAGCTTCTCTAGAGGTGTTAAGGATTGAAATCCTGGCAAGTGGTACCTTCCCGTAAATGGGGTGACTTGGAGTCATCATGAGGTGAGGAGCCCCCAGTCTTGCTGCGGGGGTGTTTATGTGATGGGTCCAGTTGGGTGTCTGCTCAAAATGCTGGAGGAACTCAACAGGCCAGGCAGCTTCTATGGAAAAGTGCAGTGAACAGTTGAGATTTTAGGCCGCGAGCTGAGCCCCCAGACGATGTGGTGGGAGTAGTCACATAATCCCAGTTTCACACAGAATGGAAACAGGCCCTGCGGCCCATCTCCATGCTGACCATCAAGGGCATTTGACCCATGTCCCTCTGAATTGGAATACGGTCCTGGCTCAGCATGTGTAGATAGTTACCACCAGGGGTGAGCTCTGTTTACGTGGCTCGCTCCTGGTTTCCGGATAAGTAGTCCTTGCCTCACTCTGGGGTATCACCTTACGTTTTTAAACTGGAATATCCAATTTCCCCCTCCTCCTCTCTCAGCAATCAGCATCCTACTGGAAGCAATACCCCACTATTAAGTGCCAGTCCTTCCTCATCAGTGCTCTGAGCTCCAGCCTTCTCCCTGCCCCTGTCTAAACCTCTTTCATCCCCCCTTCCTCAGACTGGGGAGCTTCGCGATTCCCAAACTCCCTCTCTGCCAAGTGCCTCATGGTGGTATTGCCTCACCATGCATGCCCCCACCACACTGAACAGGAGCTGGTTCTCTTACTCTTCACTCGAGGGACTCCATTCAGCCCATCAGAGAGACAGACCAGGCCCTTTGTCCCAACAAATCAGTGCCGACCATCACACTAATTGCATTTCATCTCCCCTTTCCCCAGACTACACACACACCCCCTCCCTGCCCGGGGTGAGGATTGAACCCAGGTCTCAGGAGTGCTTTCACCTAGTAAGTCACCGTACCAGCCACTCAGCCGACGCAGTGACAGATACACAAGAGTAGATTCACACCGCTCATTGTGCTGATGTACAGGTTATATTTCCCATAGCTGTTTCTCACAACATCCAGCAAGGCCATTCCACACTGCCTCCCCACCCCCCGTCTGTGCTACCTCTCAGATCATCCCCATCCTTGCACATTTCCAGGGAAAACACTTTCCCACCAGAAGCTAGGCTGAGCTGATGGCTGGTGCAGTAAATGGAGACCATTTGCCCTGCACAGTGGGTTACCTTAGGTACCATACCCTGTTAACTTGCCCATCCAACACCCTGTCCGGTGGTTGGGATAAATCAGACTGGGAGGCAGGAGGTTGATGAGGAGGCTGGGGTTCAGCATTGATAAAAACCCAAGATCCCTGCTTTCCCATCTGCCCCTCCATGAGCACACTTCCCTCTCCCTGTGACTCCAGGAGCACGTTCCAGTCCCTGCCCTGGGACAGCAGTCGGACGCAATTGACATACTTGGTTGTTGGTTGCACCAGAAAGACATGGAACAGCAGTGCAAGTTATATTTCTGCTGCTTCTGCTGGTTACTCGCTGATGATTACTGGTTCCCAGTCCTCCCGTTCTCCCAGTTATGCTGTCAACGTTCTCTTAGTTATTCAGCGATGTCTGTGCTGATTACTGAGCACAGGATTATGCTGACTGCACAGTTACCAGTTCTGCTGGTTGGTCAGTGATGGCTCAGCTGATTACTAGTTTTGCTGATTCATAGTGGTTGTTTTGCTCCTTACTTAGTTGTGGTTATGCTGGTTATTAGTTACGTTTACTGAGCATTGGATTGTGCTAGTTGCACTGTTCCTAGTTCTGCTGGTTGCAGTGCAAGTTCTGCTGGTTACTCAGTGTTGACGGTAATCAGAATTGAATTAGAATGTTCCCCAGAGCAGGAGCTGGTTTGGGTCAAACCCAAGGGTAAGTTCACTGTTTTCAGTGGGGTACCAATCACAAAGATCCCACACAACCGGCCACCACACCCCCACCCTTCAGCTACAGAGAGGGAGAAGCTGGAGGAGAGTTTCATTATCAACAGAGTTAAAGCTGGGGGAATTAGTTCAGTGCAGCAGGACAACCAGAGGAATAGAGCACCTTCGGCCCATCGTATCTGTGCTGAGCATGATGCTAAATGAAACCAAATCTCCTCAGCCTGCACATGATCCACGTTGCTACAGTACCCTGCACATTCATGCATTTGTCTAACAGCCTCTTAAATACCTCCACACCAGCCCTGGCAGCACATTTCAGGCACCCATCATTCTGTGTCAAAAATCTGACCCATACCTCTCCTTTAAGCGTTCCCTCTCTCATTTTAGGGTAGGAGAAAGTTTGCCTACCCTAGCTGTGCCTCTCCTAATCATATAAGCCTCTGTCTGGTTTTCCCTCAGCCTCTGATAAGGACACCCCAAGTTTATCCAACTGCCCCTGAAACCCAGTAAGTTAGGCCTTAACTGTGATCTGGAGGGAGAGAAGCAAAGAGTGCCCCCTTGTACATTCCATGCACTGCCAACTTCCGGTAGGAGATGAGCTGATTATCCAATGCCCACATCTCTCCTGCAGAGTTCCACAGTGTACAACATAGAACAAGTCATATTATGCCAATCTCAATACCAACTTATACTAAATGTCCTCCTGTGCAACGCCCATATTGCTTCATTCCCCTCTTACTCATAGATCCATCTAAAAGCCTCATAGAATCCATCAAATTGCCTGCCCTGGTAACTCATTCCAGGCAGCGATCACTCTCTATGTTAATAAGACATGCCCCTCTCATTGTCCTTAAACTTACCCTTTCAGCTTAAAAGCATACCCTCTTTCTTTGACATTTCTACCCCCCTGCACCCCTCGTTGGGAACCCCTGCCCAGGAAGAACAAACCAATCTTGTCGGAGCTCCTTATAGCGCATGCCTTCTAATCCAGTAAATCATGCCTTCACCTTCTGCACATTTTTCCTATAATGGGAATGGCCAGAACTGCATGCAGTACTCTGAGTGTGGTCCAATTAAAGTTTTATATAGATTTCCTGACTCTTACACTCTACACTCCTAACAATAGGGGCAAGCACCTATCCTCTCACGTGGTCACTTTCAGTTAACTATGAATTATGGCCTCAAGATCCTCCTGTACCTCAACATTGTTAAGGAGTCTACCATTAACTGTGAACCTTCTCCTTTCATATGATCTCCCAAAGTGTAGCATTTGTGTGACGTGCCACGTGTAATCCTCAGAGTGAATTCCTTCCAGTGTGACGCACACAGTGCTGGAGGAGCTCAGCAGGTCAGACAGCATCTATGGAAAAGAATCAACAGTTGATATTTTTGGCCGAGACCCTTCTTCAGGACTGGAAAGGAAGGGGAAAAATTAGAGTAAGAAGGTGGGAGTAGGGCAGGAAGAAGTACAATGTTGTAAGTGATCTGTGAAATCAGGAGAGGAGCTGAGGGTGAAGTAAAGATCTGGGAAGTTGATTGGTGAAAGAGATAAAGGGCTGGAAGGGGAATCTGATAGGAGAGAATAGAAGGCTATGGAAATAAGGGAAGGAGGAGGAGCCCCAGTAGGTGATGGGCAGGTAAGGAGATAAGATGAGATAGGGAAACAGGAATGGGGAATGGGGGTAATTACCAGAAGTTCAAGATATCAATGTTCATGCCATCAGGTTGGAGATGACCCAGACAGAATACAACATGTTGCTCCACCAAGCTGAGTGTGACTTCATCGCAGCTGTAGAGGAGGTCATGGACTGGCATGTCAGAATGGAAATGGGTGACCACCAGGAGATTCCACTTTTTCAGGCAGACGGAGCATAGGCGCTCAGCAAAGCAGTCTCCTAATCTACGTCGGGTCTCACTAATACACACTGGGAGCACCAGATACAGTAGATGGTCCCAACAGTCTCACAGGTGAAGTGTCGCCTCACCTAGAAGAACTGTTTGGGGCCCTGAATGGTAGTGAGGGAGGAGGTGCAGGGGCAGGTGAGGCACTTGTTCTGCTTGCAAGGATAAGTACCAGATTCAGAATCAGGTTTAATATCACTGGCACGTGTCATAAAGTTTAACTACAGCAGCAGTACAATGAAATATATGATAAATAAATATAGAGAAAAAAATCTGAATTACAGAAAGTACATATTTGTGTATTATATAGTTAAGTTAAAATAAGTGCAAAACAAAACAAATGAAGAAGTAAAGAGGCGGCGTCCATGGGTTCAATGTCCATTTAGAAATCGGATGGCAGAGGGGAAGAAGCTGTTCCTGAATGCTGAGTGTGTGCCTTCAGGTTCCTGTACGTCCGCCCTGATGGTAACAGTGAGAAGAGGGTTCATCCTGGGTGGGGGAGAGGGGTCCGTAATGATGGACGCTGCATTCCTAAGGAGAAAGATCAGTGGGGAGGGACGAGTGGACATCCTATGTGATCGGAGACCCCAGCCCAAGGTGTCAGCTGCTGGAATACTTCACTTCTTTGGACCTCCTTTCCCCACATTTACCCCACTGGTGGTGCGAGCTCCTGCGTCCTGGTGTATCCCTTGCAGCACAGGAGTTGCAGACTTCTTCCTGCTGCATCCAGCGCTGGCCCTGACCACCACTACAGTGTTTAGTCAGACATCCCAGAAGTGGGTTGTGACACACGAACAACTGTCCACAGCCCTGGTTTGCTGGTTTCGCTGAGGTTATCTGTTCACAGAAGGGGAAAAGATCGTTATCTGTCATGTTGAGATACTGACTTCCTCAGTCTTACGTGATCAAGGCTGACTTTACTCGGAACACATCCGCAGACCAGGTATCTCAAAATAATCACTGAATCCTGAGACTGCACCCCCACAACTTTCGGGGGAGGGAATCCCAGTGATTCTTGACCCTCTGGCAGAAGAGATTAGAATGTAGAACATAGAATGCAGAGCACTGTAAGTAAACACAGAATATAAAACATCGAATGGTACACTACAGAAACAAGCCCTTCAGCCCACAATACCGGATAAAACTATTGTGATCCACATCTCCACGCATTCTTGTGCCTCTTAAACATACGGGTCACATCTGCTTCCATCACTAGTAGCTCGTGCCAGGTACCCAGCACTCTCTGTGTAAATAAATTTACAGGAGCATCTGGGCTGTACCTCTTCTGCACCTTCTCCAAAGCCTCCACCTCCTTCCTGCAACTGGGTGGCCAGAACTAGAGAGTTGTGTAAGACACTGATGAGGCCTAATTTGGAGTATTGCGTGCAATTTTGGTCACCAACCTACTACAGGAAAGATGGAGGTAGGGTTGAAAGAATACAGAGAAAATATAAGGATGTTGCCTTATAAAAGGTTACAAAAGATTACAAAAGGTTCAGAGAGTGAGGTAATGTTAGAGATCTAGATGATTAAAGGCTACCAGGAAGGAGCTTAAGAAAGAAATTAGGAGAGCAAGAAGTGGCCATGAGAAGGCCTTGGTGGGCAGGATTAAGGAAAACCCCAAGACAGTCTACAAGTATGTGAAGATCAAGAGGATAAGATGTGAAAGAATAGGACCAATCAAGTGTGACAGTGGGGAAGTGGGTGTGGAACCACAGGAAATAGCAGAGATACTTAATGAATACTTTCCTTCAGTATTCACCACGGAAAAGGATCTCAGTGATTGTAGTGTTGACTTGCAGCAGATTGAAAAGCTTGAGCATGTAGATATTGAGAAACGGGATGTGCTGGAGCTTTTGGAAAGCATCAAGTTGGATAAGTCGCTAGGACCGGACAAGATGTACCCCAGGCTACTGTGGGAGGCGAGGGAGGAGATTGCTGAGCCTCTGGTGATGATCTTTGGGGACGGGAAAGGTTTCGGAGAATTGGAGGGTTACAGATGTTGTTCCTTTATTCAAGAAAGAGAGTAGAGATAGCCCAGGAAATTATAGACCAGTGAGTCTTACCTCAGTGGTTGGTAAGTTGATGGAGAAGATACTGAGAGGCAAGATTTATGTACATTTGGAGAGGTATAATTGATTAGGAGTAGTCAGCATGGCTTTGTCAAGGGCAGGTTATGCCTTACAAGCCCAATTAATTTTTTTGAAGATGTGACTAAACACAGTAATGAAGGAAGAGCAGTGTATATGGATTTCAGCAAAACATTTGATAAGGTGTGCCATGCATGGGTTATTGAGAAAGTAAGGAGGCATGGGATCCAAGGGAACATTGCTTTGTGGATCCAGAACTGGCTTGCCCACAGAAGGCAAAGAGTAGTTGTAGACATGTCATATTCTGCATGGAGGTCGGTCACCAGTGAAGTGTCTCAGGGATCTGTTCTGGGGCCCCTATTCTTCAAGAGTTTTACAAATAACCTGGATGAGAAAGTGGAGGGATTGGTTAGTAAGTTTGCTGATGACACAAAGATTGGAGGTGTTGTGGATAGTGTGAAGGGCTGTCAGAGGTTACAGCAGGACATTGATAGGATGCAAAACGGGGCTGCGAAGTGGCAGATGAAGTTCAACCCAGATAAGTGTGAAGTGGTTCATTTTGATAGGTCAAATATGATGGCAGAATATAGTAATAATGGTAAGACTCTTGGCAGTGTGGAGGATCAGAAGGATCTTAGGGTCCGAGTCCATAGGACACTCAAAGCAGCTGCGCAGGTTGACTCTGTGGTTAAGAAGGTGTATGGTGTATTGGCCTTCATCAATCATGGAGTTGAATTTAGGAGCCGAGAGTTAATGTTCTGGCTATATAGGACCCTGGTCAGACCCCACTTGGAGTACTGTACTCAGTTCTGGTTGCCTCACTACAGGAAGGATGTGGAAGCCATAGAAAGGGTACAGAGGTGATTTACAAGCATGTTGCCTGGATTGGGGAGCATGCCTTATGAAAACAGATTGAGTGAACTCGGCCTTTTCTTCTTGGAGCGACGGAGGATGAGAGGTGACCTGATAGAGGTGTATAAGATGATGAGAGGCATTGATCATGTGGATAGTTGGAGGCTTTTTCCCAGGGCTGAAATGGTTGCCACAAGAGGACACAGGTTTAAGGTGCTGGGGAGCAGGTACAGAGGAGATGTCAGGGGTAAGTTTTTTACTCAGAGAGTAGTGAGTGCATGGTATGGACTGCCAACAATGGTGAAGGCGGATATGATAGGGTCTTTTAAGAGGCTTTTAGATAGGTACATGGAGTTTACTAAAATAGAGGGCTATAGTAAGCCTAGTAATTTCTAAGGTAGGGACATGTTCAGCACAACTTTGTGGGCCGAAGAGCCTGTATTGTGCTGTAGGTTTTCTATGTTGCCGGGTCTGGAGGACCCAGGTTACAAGGAAAGACTGAATAGGTTAGGACTTTATTCCTTGCAACTCCCCTTGAAAACAGAGGGGAGATTTGATAGAGGAATACAAAATTATGAGGGGTATAGAAAAGGTAAATGCAAGCAGGCTTTTTCCACTGAGGTTGGTGGGACTACAACTAGGGTTAAGGGTGAAAGGAGAAAAGTTTAAGGGGAACATGAGGGGAAGCGTCTTTACTCAGACGGAGGGTGATGAGAGTGTGAAATGGTGCATGTGAGCTTGATTTCAATGTTTGAGAAGTTTGGATAAGTACATGTATGGTAGGGGTTTGGAGGGATATGTTCTGGGTGCAGGTCAATGAGAGTAGGTGGTTTAAATGGTCCAGCATGGACTAGATGGGCCAAAGGGCTTGTTTCTGTGCTGTACTTTTTTATGATTCTATAATGGTACACAGTACTCCTGAAGTTTTACAGAGCTGTGACGTGACTGTTTCTCATCTTTCTCTGAACTAGGTCATCCCTGATTCTGAAATTGTGACCCACAGCTTTGAGGAACCTCCATTCAGTACCTCCTCTCTGAGTTCTCCTCTCTATGAGTTCCCCCTCTCTGTTCCAGCAGGATCACTCAGCAGATGCCAGTGTGTATAAACTCAAAGTTTATACACCCTGTCCACACCCCCTGGGATCATCCCATGCACCGTCCCTTCCCTTTCCCAAGCACAAACTCTCCTTTCCTATTTAAGGCCAAACCTGTGTGCTGTAAACCCATTAGGATCTGACCACAACATATACGAAGCCAATATGTTTGGCAATGACGTTAGATCTGTATTGCAACATAGTCCAGTTGCAGAACATGATGGTCACTGGTAACCCCTGCATTTCTTACCACCACCCTCCCACCAAATACTCCAGGA
Organism: Hypanus sabinus; assembly: GCF_030144855.1. Taxonomy (NCBI): domain Eukaryota; kingdom Metazoa; phylum Chordata; class Chondrichthyes; order Myliobatiformes; family Dasyatidae; genus Hypanus; species Hypanus sabinus. The sequence goes on along the minus strand of NC_082712.1, from coordinate 77,493,022 downwards.
GCAAGGCAGTAGTTAGTTACCCACCATCCTTATCACTACATCAGCTCCAATAAAGATCTACTGCTGGATACATCTTCCCCTGTCCTCCCTTTTCAGCATTTCAGAGGGACCATTCACTTTACCTGGTCCATTCCTTCTTTCCTACCAATCACCCCCTTCTCTGAGAACTTGCCTGAACAACCACAGGTGATGCAATCCCTGTCCTTTCACTTCTTCCTGCCCCACCAGGGGTCCATGGATCCCTTGATTATTGGTAGGGGCTCATCGCATTAAAAAAGTTGGGAACCCCTGCTCCCCACCATCCTGTGATCCAAACCATCTCTCCAAGGGAGGCAGTGGTCCACTTCTTCCAGTCTAGTGTCCTGCACTCATTGCTTGCAGTGTGACTTCCTCAACACCAGATAAACCGAATACAGGTTAAATAAGTGCAGCAAATGGTCATCTACCCTGCCAAGCCTGTTCCATCAATTAATAGGATCACAGCTGATCTGGACTCAGATATAGCCTATAATCCTTAATTTCCCTGCTAACAAAAATCTATCAAACTGTGCCTTAAATATATTTAATGAGGTAGATTCTACTGCTCCCCTGGGTAGAGAATTCTACAGATTCAATAATCTCTGGGAAAAGCACTTTTTACTCTACCTTAAATCTATTTCCCAGAAACATGTGCCTATGTCCCTACTTTTAGTCACACTTGCCAGTGGAAACAACTTTCCTGCCTTATTTTTCTACCCATAGAACACTACAGCGCAGAAAGGCCATTCAGCCCTTCTAGTCTGTGCCAAAAGTTTATTCCGCTAGTCCCATTGACCTGCACCCAGTCCATAACCCTCCAGGCCTCTCCCATCCTCTCGCTGTTTCTCCCAGCCTCTTCCCCTCTCTCTAGCTTTCTCTCTATCCCCCTCTCTCCCCTTATATATCTCTATAAGTTCCAATATCCACCTTCTGCATTCGAGCAAGTGTAGTCCCAGGTGACACCATCTGTCCTTGTAACCTCAGCACTTCTCCAGAATTTCTGGAATCTTTCTTGTGAACCTGCTCCAAAACCAGAAAATCTTTCCAGAAGTAAGGAGACCAGAACTGTACGTAGCATTCCAGGTATGGCTTCACCATCAGTTTGGTTGCTTTGTGGAACAGTTGCTAAGTCACCTGAACTTACCATCCCCTGCCACTTTCATCCCCCATGCCACCCCCACTCTGGTCCATCGGTCTGTGACCTCCTGCTGTGTCACAGTGAGGTCCAATACAGACTTGAGGAGCAAGACCTCACCTTCCAACTGGGCAGCTTGCAGCCAATGCTGAGTTCTACAGATTCAGTCAACTTGCTCCCTCTGTCTGCATCAGAAGAGACCCAGTCATCACTCCATGATCTTGACTGTTAGCACAGCAGGAAGACTATTAGTTCTGCCTTTCACAGCATTATAGATTCCTCTCTCTGTGTTCTCCCCCTCCAACACCCCCTGTCTTATGGTGTTGTGAACAAAGGACCACATTAAATGAAAACACAGATGAGTGGGTTAGTAAGTTTGCAAACAACACAAAGATTGATGACATTGTGGAATGCATGGAAGATTGTCAAAGGTTGCAGCAGGATGTAGATGAGCTTCAAATATGGGTGAAGAAATGGCAGGTGCAGTTAAATCCAGGCAAATGTGAGGTGTTGCACTTTGGGAGATCAAATGTAAAATGACAGAACTCCATTAACAGCAGGACAATTAACAGTGTTTTATTACGGAGGGATCTTTGGTCTCAGTCTGTAGCTCCCTGAGATAGCATATGGCATGGAACACATTTCAAAAGTCAAGGATTTATCCTGCAACTTTATAAACCTCTAGTCAGTCCACATCTGAAGTACTGCATTCACTACTGGCTTGCCTCCACCACAAGAAGAATGTACAGGGAGCTGGAGAGGTTCATCAGAATGCTGCCTGCATTAGAGGGCATTTCTCTCTGCTATCCTCTGTGTAGGGAGGAGTGCCTTCTGATCCATCTCTCCTGCCACTCCAAGTGGCCTGTGCATGTGACCTCTGTGTAATGATTTGATCTGTAGGAACAGTATGCAAGCAACTGTTCACTATCCTGGTACGTGGGACAATAATAAATAAAGTACCAATTCTTGAAGGTTCAGTTTAATTTTGACTTCCCAAGTCTTACATACACTCTTTGGGCACTTAATAAGGTACACCTGCTATAATGTAAATATCTAATTAATCACATGGTAGCAACTCAATGCATAAAGCATGCCGACATGGTCAAAACATTCATTTGTTGTTCAGACCAAACATCAGGAAAATACGATCTAAATGACTTTGACCTTGGAGTGACTGTTGGCACCAGACGGGTTGGTTTGAGTATCTCAGCCACAGCCCATTCCCTGCGATTTTCACACATAACAGCTTCTAGAGCTTCCAGAGAAGGGCACGAGAACCAATCAAAAAGCAAATCCAGCGAGCAATGGCTCTGTGGGAGAAAACGCTCTGCTAATGAGAGAGGTCAGAGTAGAATAGCCAGACTGGTTCAAACTGACAAGAAGGTGACACTATTTACAACACTGAGGTGCAGAAGAGCATCTGTGGATGCATATTTAACCTTGATGTGGATGTTCTACAACAGCAGAAGATCACAAATATATACTCCGTGGCCACTTTATTAAGAACAGGAGGGCATAGGATCAGAAAATGTAGAATCCTTGGGGTAGAGTTAAGGAACTGCAAGGGTAAAAAGACCCTGATGGGGTATACTGACTTCCAACAGTAGCCAGGATGTGGGATACAAATTACAATGGGAGAGTGAAAAGGCATGTAAAAAGGGCAATGTTGTGATAATCATGGGGAATATCAATATGCAGGTAGGGTGGGAAAATCTGATTTGTCCTGGATCCTAAGAGAAGGAATTTGTAGAATGCCAATGTGATGCAGCTTTAGAAAAGCTTGTGGTTGAATCTACTAGGGAAAAGGCAGTTTGGATTTGATGCTGTGTAATGAACCAAATTTGTTTAGGGAGCTTAAGGTAAAGGAGCCCTTAGGGAGAAGTGATCACAATATAAAGAGTTTGGGTGGGGGGGGGGGAAGAGGAAGTCAGATGAAGTATCAGTATTACAGAATAAATAAATAAATAACAGGAGTAAATAAATTACAGAAGCATGAGAGAAGAGCTGGGCAAAGTTTATTTTAAGGGATACTAGCAGGGATAATGACAGAACTGCAATGACTGGAGTTTCTAGGGGTCAATCCAAAAGGAGCAGGATAGATACATCCCAAAGATTAGGATAGATCTCATTGAAACCTATCAAATATTAAATTGCCCCAATGGAATGGATGTGGAGAGGATGATTCCTATGGTGGGGGAGTCTGTGTCCAAGGGATTTAGCCTCAGAACAGAGGGGTTGTCCCTTTAGAATGGAGATGGGGAAGTTTTTTTTTAGCCAGAGAGTAGTGGATCTGTGGAATTCATTGCTACTGGTGGCTGAGGAGGCCAAGTCATTAGGTATATGTAAGGCAGAAGTTGATAGAGTCTTGATTATTCATGTCATAAAGGTTACAAGGAGAAGCCAGAGAGAGAAATGGATCAGCCATGATGAAATGGCAGAACAGACTCAATGGGGCAAATTGTCTAATTCTGCTCCTATATCTTATGGTCTAACAGGAGAATGAAGCATCCATGGCTAACAAGAGAAGTCAACAACAGCATAAAAGCAAAAGAGAGGGGATATAATATAGCAAAAATCAGTGAGAAAATAGATGATTGAGAAGCTTTTAAGAAACAACAGCAAGCAACTAAGTAGGGCATAATGAGAGAAAAGGAAATACAGAGGGAAGATAGCTAATAATATAAAAGAGAATACAAATATATATATATTTATATGCCAGAAATGAGAGAGTGTCATGGAGCAGAAGTGAGTGTTGTAGCACTAAGGAGAAGGTGCTTGGAATGCTGAAAGCTTTTTTTGCTGTTCAATAGCAGTGTTCCACAGGGGTCTGTGTTGGGATGGATTATTTTTACATTTTATGCCAATGGTTTGGAATTGATGATTTTGTGGCCAAGTTTACAGACGATATAAAGATAGGTGGAGGGGTAGGTAATATTGAGGAAGCAGAGAAACTAGAGGACTTAAACAGTTACAGTTCAGGAAATGTATGGCATGCACTTTGGTAGAAGAAGTAAAAGCATGGACTATTTTCCAAAGACTCCCTAAAGGTTAGTTTGCAGATTGAGTCTATAATGAGGGAAACAAAGGCAATATCAAAATTCATTTTGAGGGGACTAGAATATAAAGGCAAGGATGTAAAGCTGAGCCTTTAGAAGGCACTGATGAGGCCTCACATGGAGTATTGTGAGTAGTTTTGGGCCCCTTATCCGAGGAAAGATGTACCGGTGTTGGAGATGATCCAGAGGATATTCACGAGAATGATCTTGGGAAAGATAGGGCTGGCAACGAGAACTGTTTGATGGCTCTGGGCCTGTATTTGCTGAAGTTTAGAAGAATGGGGTGGAGGAATCTCATTGAAACCTATCGAATATTGAAAGGTCCAGAGTGGGTGTAGAGCGGATGTTTCCTGTAGTGGGTAAGTCTAGGACTTGAGGGCACAACCTCAGACTAGAGGGACATCCATTTAGAACAGAGGTGAGGAGGAATTTGTTTAGCATAGGGTAGTAATCTGTGGAATTCATTGCCAGGATGACTATGGAGATCAAGCCATTGGGTATATTTAAAGCAGAGGTGAAAAGTTCTTGATTAGTCAAGGCAGATGAACAGAGTTGAAAGGGTTAATAAATCAGCCATGGTGAAATGGTGCAGCAGATTCGACGGGCCAATTGGCATAACTCTGCTCCTGCATCTGATGGTATAATGAAGTGGCCTCTGTGTGTACATTTCTTTTTCCCCTCCTTTACTTTATTGTCACCAAGCAACTGATACTAGAGCGTACAATCCTTGCTGATTTGCTCCTCCCTCAGATAATTTACACATTTTGCTCTCCCTGCATCACATGGATGTATCCGACTTTGCTCCATCTCTCTCAGGGCCCCAGTGAGGTCTGCTTTCACAAGCACAGCATTGCATTCTCAGCTCACTCCCATTCTGACCTGACATTAGCATGTGGTCATACTCATGTAAAACTGTTATGTCGCCTTCCATCACAACTATGCATTGTCTAATAATGTGAATCTGAAGTGCCAAATCTATAAATACCTTTCTGAGAAGCGTAAGAGTGTCATCTCAGTGAAGATGGTTAGAATCAGTTGGTGTCACTCATCTCCCTTCTGAGTTCAACCTGAAACTATTCCAGTGATATAGTGAGGTAAGGCCCACAAGTAGGGCAAAACATCTAGATTCTGATCAGCTGCTAGCACACAAGGCTGAAATAAATTCAAAGTAGATTTATTATCAATGTATAGTGCCTATAAAAAGTATTCACTCCCCACCCCCTGGAGGTTTCATGATTCAGCATTTGATTACATTGAATCACTGTGGATTTAATTTGACTTTTTGAAACTGATCAACAGAAAAGACTTTTTCAAGTCAAAGTGAAAGCAAGTTTCCACAAATTGGGTCTAAATTTATTACAATTATTAAACACAAAATAATTGATTGCATAATTATTCACCCCTTGAAAGCCAGTATTTAGTAGATGCACCTTTGGCAACAACTACAGCCTTGTGTCTGTGTGGATAGGTCTCTATCAGCTTTGCACATCTGGATACCGCAATTTTTCCCCTTTCTTCTTTACAAAACTGCTAAAGCTCTGTCAGATTACATGGGGATTGTGAGTGATTAGCCTTTTTCCAAGTCCAGCCACAAATTCTCAATTGGATTGAGGTCTGGACTCTGACTTGGCCACTCCAGGACATTAACTTCATAAGCCATTCCTGTATAGCTTTTCCTTTATGCTTGGGGTCACTGTCTTACTGGAAAAGAAATCTTCTCCCAAGTTACAGTTTCATGCCAACTACATCAGGTTTTCCTCCAGGATTTCCTTGTATTTTGTTGCATTCATTTGACCCTCTACCTTCACAAGACTTCCAGGACCTGCTGCAGTGAAGCATCCCCACACATGATGCAGCCACACCATGCTCACGGTAGATGGTGTGTTTTTGATTATGTGCTATGTTTGGCTTATGCCAAACATAGCTGTTAGTGTGATGGCCAACAAGCTCAAATTTGGATTCATCAGACCATTAAATCTTCTTCCAGCTGACTTCAGAGTCTCCCACAAACTCTAGCCAAGATTTCATGTGAGTTTCTTTCAACAGTGACTTTCTCTTTGTCACTGTCCCATAAAGCTGCAACTGGTGAAGCACCCAGCCAACAGTTTTTGTATGCACAGTCTCTCCCATATCAGCCACTGAAGCTTTTATCTCTAACAGAGTTGTCATAGGTCTCTTGGTGACCTTGCGCACTAGTCCCTTCCTTACATGGTCACTCAGTCTTTGAGGACAGCCTGCTCAAGGCAGATTTACAGCTGTATCACATTTTTCCATTTCATAATGATTGACCTAACTGTACTCCAAGGGATATTCAGTGACTTGGAAGTTTTCTTATATCCATCTCCTGACATGTGCTTTTCAATAACTTTTTGCGGAGTTGCTTGGTGTGTTCTTTTTGTCTTCATGATGTAATTTTTGCCAAGACACCAACTCACCAGCAGTTGGACCTTCCAGATACAGGTGTATTTTTACTACAGTCAATTGAAACACCTTTTCTGCACACAGGTGATCTCCATTTAACTAACTATGTGATTTCTAAAACCAGTTGGCTGCACCAGTGATGATTTGATGTGTCATATTAAAGGGGGTGAATACTTAAGCAATCAATTATTTTGTCTTTTGTATTTGTAATTAATTTTAATCACTCTGTAGAGTCACGAAAGAGTTTTTATTTCAGTTGATCTATGTCAAACAAAGGCCAAATTATATTCACTGTGATTCAATGTTGTAAAACAATCAAACGTGTAAACTTCCAAGGGGGTGTGAATACTTTTTATAGGTATGCTGTATACAACCCAGAGATTTGTCTTCCCACAGACAGCCACGAAACAAAGAAACACCATGGAACCTATTCCAAGAAAAGCATCAAACGCCCAACATGCAAAAAGTAAAGAACAAATTGCACAAATGTCAAAAAATGAGGGGGGGGGGAGAAAAACAGAATATAAAACATCAAACAGAGTCACTGACAGAGTCTAGGAATGTTCATTTCAGTGCTGTGTTGTTCATTGAGCAGAGCTACCTGCTTGTGTGATGCTCCTGGTGTAAATAGTATACATAGTAATACAGCAACAAGCAGCAAGGTACAAACACTGTGGGGCATTTTCAGGCAGTGCAAAAAGAAATGCTGGTGAGAGTAACAGAGAAAGCTGCAGTTAAAAGGGCAGACACTATCAGCAGATTGGTTGTGGCTTCATATTCTGGTGTCTGTAGTCTCTAGTGGCTCTGAGAATTACAAGACCAAGACTTGAATTTACAGACTAACATGCACAAAATGCTGAAGGAACTCAGCAGGTCAGACAGCTTCTTTGGAGGGACGTTAACTGTCAATGCTTCAGGCTGACATTCTTGGTCAGGACTGAAAAGTGTCCGATTCTATAAGGTTAGGTGACCATTTCCTGCACAGGACAAGTATCTGATTCCCGCACAGAACAGGTGTCTAATTCCTGTACAGTAGAGATGAACACTTCTTGTACAGGACAGGTAACCACACTCTGTATCGTGACCGGAGGACCTGAGATGCAAGGAAAGATTGAATAGGTTAGGACTTCGGCAGGACTGAAGGGTTTCAGCCCAAAATGTCAACTGGACTTTTTTCCATAGACGTTGCCTGGCCTGGTGAGTTCCTTCAGCATTTTATGTGTGTTGCTCAGATTTCCAGCATCTGCAGATTTTCTGTTATTTATAGGTTAGGACTTTATTCCTTGGAATGTAGAAGAGGAGATTTGATAGAGGTATACAAAATTATGAGGTGTATAGATAGGGTAAATGCCAGCAGGCTTTTTCCACTGAGGTTGGGTGGGACGACATCTATATGTCATTGGTTAAAGGTGATAGTGAACAGTTAAGGGAAACATGAGAGGAAACATCTTCACTCAGAGGACCACGAGAGTGTGGAATGAGCTGCCAGTGCATGTGATTTTGATTTCAATGTTTAAGAGAAGTTTGGATAGGTATCTGGATGGACAGTTTAAATGGATTGGCATAGACAAGATGGACCAAAGGGCCTGTTTCTGTGTTTTACTTTTCTAAGACTATGACAAGAATCCAAATCATGTGTTGGACAAGTAACCACTTCCTGTAAAGGGGAGTTTCCCATCCTCATTTACTTTAAGTAATTGCTTGCTGCAGGTCTGTCAGCAGTTGTTTCTGTTGTTTCAGGCTGTGGCAAATCTCCTCTGCTCCTGTCCATCCTGGTACTCTCTGACTGAGCTTGCTCGAATGATCACTGTTACCCATTACTGCACTGCCTGTTGGTGTATCAGCCTATGTGTCAACACAGTGGTGCCTTTATCAAAGTCTGTTCTCTGGCCTGTGTCTATTGTCTGTTTCTGTTTCTGATAGAGGAAGTGGAGGTCACTTTGCAGTAATCAGAACCATCAACAACCTGTGGCTCTGACAGCCACTAAAGATACCACTGCTGCTTCCTCCGGGGAGCACAGCATCAAAGTGTGACCTCTCACAGGACAGCATTTGCGATTGTCACTGCTGCCTGAAGGGCTCCCAGCTGTAGACACCAGGGCTGATCTCCTGACCTGAAACACTCCCCAACAGGAAGTTCAGCTGAACCTATCTGGGAACAGAATGCATTCACACTCGTGGATGGCCTCTGCTTCATCACAGCATCTCGTGCTGGATGGGTCAGCTGTCGAGTCTCATGCTCCTGTGGCCTCTCCGAGTCGCCCTTCCAGCCACAATCCCAATGCAAAATACGGCCATAAATTGCAATGCAAAACCAGTTTAGTCAATGGCATTATGCAAGTACTGGTTGCTTCAAGTTTCACTGAAACTCTGCTAGTAGTTAAAGAGAGACCACAGTTTCACCACTATGTTGCTCAACTGGACAACTTCTTTTCTTGGAGCCTGTCAGCAACTCAGTCTCTGATGGGACATGTCTCCTTCACACTTGAGTTCTCACTCTTTGCCTCCTCTGACCTCTGGGGCTGCCAGATCCACAATGAGTTTATCACTGCCACACATCATGAAACATGTCTTTTTGTGGCAGCAGTACAGTGCTCATAGATTCATGCACCATTTATAAATCTGATGGCAGAAGGGAAGAATCTGTTCCTTAATTCATTGAGAGTGGGTCTTCAGCCTCCTGTATCTTTTCCCTAATGGTAATAATGAGAAGAGGATATGCCCTAGATGGTGAGGGTCCTTAATGACAGATTTCATCTCCCTGAGGCACCACATCTCCACATCCACTCTATCAAGGCCCTTCAACATCCAATAGGGTTTCAGTGAAATCCACCCTCATTCTTCTAAGCTCCAGTGAATAGAAGACCCATCAACCGCTCCTCATATGTTAAACCTTTCATTCCCGGACACGAGAAAATCTGCAGATGCTGGAAATCCAAGCAACATACACAAAATGCTGGAGGAACTCAGCAGGCCAGGCAGCATCCATGGAAAAGAGTAAACAGCCAACGTTTCGGGGCAAGACCCCTCATCATCATTCCTGGAATCAATTTCCTCCTTTAAACCCTTTCCAATGTCAGCACATCCTTTCTCAAATAAGGGATGCAAAACTGCTCAGTGAGACCAAGTGAGACCACACCAGTGCCTTATAAAGCCTCAGCATTACATCCTTGTTTTTATATTCTAGTCCTCTCAAAGTGACCGTTAACATTGTATTTGCCTTCCACACCACCATCTGAACATGTACAGTAAGTTAAACATGAAGACCCTTGGTACCTCTGATATTTGAATTTTCTCATTTAGAAAATATTCACACCTTTATTCCTTCTGCCAAAATGCATGACCATATACATCCCAACTCTTTATGGCATTTGCCACTTTTTTGTCCAATTTCCTAAACTGTCCAATTTGTTCAGCAGCTTCCCTGTATCCTCAATACTACACCTGCCCCTCAACCTATCTTTGTATATTCTGCAAACTTGGCCACAAAGCCATCAATTCCCTCATCCAAATCATGGATATACAATGCCAGGAGAAGTAGCCACAACACCAACTCCTGTGGAAAACAACTGGTCACTGGAAACCAATCCCAAAGGCTCCCTTTATTTCCACTCTTTACCTCTTGGCAATCAGCCAATGCTCGATTCATGCTTTTATCTTATCTTATCTTATCTCATGGTAGTACCATGAGCTCTTATCTTGTTAAGCCTCATGTGCAGAAACTTATTAAAGACCTTCTGAAAATCCAAGTGCACAACATCCATCAATTCTCCTTTATCTATCCTGCTTGTTACTTCCTCAAAGAATTCCAACAGATTTGTCAGGAAGGATTTTCCCTTCAGGAAACCATGCTGACAATGGCCTATTTTATCATGTGACTCTTACTACTCTTACTACCCCAAAAGCACATCCTCAACAATCAACTCCAACATCTTCCCATCCACTGAGGTCAAGCTAACTGGCCAATAATTTCCTTTCCTCTGCTTCCCTCTCTTTTTGAAGAGTGGGGTGAAATTTGCAATTTCCCAGTCCTCTGGAATCATTCCAGAACCTAATGATTCTTGAAAGATTGTTACTAATGCTTCCACAATCTCTTCAGCTACCTCATTCAGAATCCAGGGGTGTACACCATCTGGTCCAGGTGACTTACCTACCTTCAGACCTTTCAGTTTCCTAAGCACCTTCTCCAGTAATAGCAACTACACTTACCTCTGTCTCCTGACACATTCAACTACCAGATGAAGACTGATGCAAAATACTTATTCAGCTTGCCTACCAATCCCCGATTACTACCTCTCCAGTGGTCCAATATCCACTCTCACCTCTCTTAGTCTTCATATATTTGAAGAGACTTCTGGCATCCTCTGTGATTTGTTTGTGAGATTATCTTCATACTTCATCTCGCCCACCCTGTGTGAATTTTTTAGTTGAAGTCATAGAGAAGAACAGTACAGATATAGGCCCTTCAGCCCATCTAGTCCTTGTTGAAACCATTTAAACTCTCTCCTCCCATCGACCTGCCCCCCCATACCCCTACTATCCATGTACCTGTTCAAACTTCTATTAAACTTTGAAATGGAGCTTATGTGCATCACTTGTGCTAGCAGCTCATTCCATACTCTCACAGCCCTCTGAGTGAAGGTTTCCCCTCATGATTCCCTTAAGTTTCTCACCTTTCACCCTTAACACGTGACTTTACTTGTAAAGTCCCACCTAACCTCAGTGGAAATTACTTGCTTGCATTTACCCTATCTATTCCCCTCATAATTTTGCATACTTCTATCAAATCTCCTCGCAATCTTCTATGTTCTAAATAATATAATCCTAACCTATTCAATCTTCCCTTATAACTCAGGACCACCAGACACAGTAACAAATTTTCTCTGTACTCTTTCAACCTTGTTTATATCTTTCCTGTAGGTAGGTGACCAAAACTGCACACTATACTCCAAATCAGGCCTCACCAAAGTCACAAGATAACTTCAACATAACATCCCATCTCCTGTACTCAGTACTTTGATTTATAAAGGCCAATGTACCAAAAGCTCTCTTTACAATCCTATCTACATGTGACACCACTTTCAATGAATTATTGACCTGTATTCCCAGATCACTTTGTTCTACCACACTCCTCAATGCCCTACCATTCACTGTATAAGACCTACCCAAGTTGGTTCTACTGAAGTGCAAAACCTCACATTTGTCTGCATTAAATTCCATCTGCCATTTTTCAGCCCATTTTCCCAGCTGATGCAGATCCCACTGAAAGCCATGATAGCCTTCTTCACTGTCCACTACACCCCCAGTCTTGGTGTAATCCACAAGTTGCTTTCTGTTGGTTTTCAAAAGTTTCCCAATCCTCTAACTTCCCACTAATTTTTGCTCTATCAAAGTTCAAGGTAAAATTCATTATCAGAGCACATACAGGTCACCACATACAACCCTGAGATTCTTTCTCTGCAGGCATACTTAGTAAATCTATAGAACAATAATTGTAAACAGGATCTGTAAACTGTAAACATCAGGAACATAGCTGTAAATGAACTGTGCAAGTGCAGAAAATAAATAAATAACCATAATTCTTGAGAATGAGATAATAGGATAAGAGTCCTTAAATGAGTGTAGTTATTAGCTTTTTTGTTCAAAAGCCTGATGGTTGAAGAGTGTTAACCGTTCTTGACCTCTGTGAACTGAATCAACACATTGACATCATGTGGAGGCTTGCGTGCTTCAAGGACTCCATCAGATGATGCCAACTCAGGGCCACCCATGTTGGAACTGCTGTGGACGAGATGCCAGATGAAGATTGATCCAACCCCAGTGCCCAAACGGACAGATTTGCCTCTGCCCCTCCCAGGCCACACATCATGACAAAAAGACAATTAAAAGTGTGAAGAGAAAAACACCTAGCATATGAAACAACAACTGTTGTTGAACCTGAGGCACTTGTACCTTCTACCTGGTGACAGCAGTGAGAAAAGAACAGTGGCGAGGATCTTTGATGATGGACCTCTCTTTTGCTTTTATGTTGGCTTTGACTTCCTTTTTCAGCCATGGTTGGGTCATTCTGCATTTAGAATACTTTTTCTTTAGGCTCTATCTGTCCTGTATCTTCTGAATTGCTTCCAGAAACTCCAGCATTGTTGCTCTAGCGTCATACTTGTTAACTCCTCTCTCATGCCTCTGTAATTCTCTTCATTGTAATATTGATACATCTAACTTTATCTTCTCCCTCTCAAATTACAGGGAGAATTCTATCATATTATGATCATTACCTCCCAAGATACACCCCGCCTGCCTTCCTGCAGGGTGTGAATATTTCAGTGATGCCTGCCCTCTGTTACATCCTCTTGTCCTTCTTCACTCCCACTCCCACCTGAGTTTGCAATGACTCTAGAGAGACTCTTGCCTATATATTGCCATTGGGTTGGTATGAGGAGCCTGGCGTGAGCATGGTCACTGGTTAGTGAGTTGCTCATGGTGACAGAAATCAAAAGCAAAGTCAAGTTTATTGTCATCTGAACCAACTTAGGTGTAGAACAAGAAGGCTTTTTCTACCTAGGTTGGGTGGGACTATAGCTAGAGGTCATGGGTTAAGGGTGAAAGGTGAAATGTTTAAGGGGTACATGAGGGTAAATATACTTATTCAGAACGTGGTGAGAGTGTGGAGTGAGCTGCCAGCACAGGTGGTGGTGCATGCGACTTAGATTTCAACATTCAAGAGAAATATGGTTAGGAAAATGGATGGCAGGAGTATGGGGGATATTTCAACTGGGCTGTTGAAATGGTTTGGCATGAACCAGATGGACTGAAGGACTGTTTCTGTGCTGTACTTTTCTCCGACTCAATGTGTGCAAAGGTACAATGAAAAACATATTTGCAGCAGCATTGCTGGCACATTGAATCATATAAATGGCATTCACAATGTGCATTATAGAAAATTACACAAGAAAGAACTTTCATCCAGCAAAAAACTTTTTTCCTGTCTATAGATGTCACCTACGAGTTCCTTCAGCATTTTGTGGGAATTCAGGCTTCCATAGCTCCTGCCCAATGGTAACTGCGAGAAGGTGGCATGGGGATAGTGGAAACCTTTAATGATGGATGCAGCCTTTGTGAGGCTGTGCCCATCACAAAAAACAATAAAATCTGCAGATGCTGGAAATCCACAGCAACACACACAAAAACTCAGCAGGCCAGGCAGCATATATGGAATAGGGTAAACAGTCAATATTTCAGCCTGAGACCCTACATCAGGACTGGAAAGGAAGGGGGAAGGGATCAGAATACTGCCCATCCTAACTCTGTGGAGATTTGCAACAGTCATTGATGACATACACTCTCTTCAAACTCCTATTGACGTACAGCCACTGGCATACATCAAGACTCCATCAATGTGCAGGATGAGAGAGAGCTAGCTAGGTAATAAGTGTTCCTGAATATTAGCTAGCAAGACAGTTGGGGGTCAGGTGTGGGCTGGATTGGTAATTGTGGAGAGCTGGGGTTGGAGATGAAGGAAACTGGAACTAGAACTGGGAGTAGGGATGGGGGGTGATTAAAGCTGGTTATAAGGGATGGGGGACTGGAAGTTGGGTGGGGGTAAATCGGGGTGAAGGGTGGATAGGTTGAAATTGTGTGTGAGGAAGGTAAGTTTGGGGTGGGAAGGTTGTTGGGAGTGGGGAAATTTGTAGTTACAGGTGGGAGTTTGATGTTTGGGGTGGAGATGGAGATGGAAGAAAGTTGAGTTGATGTTACTGGTGGAAAGATTGGGAGGGAAGTTGGAGTTGGTGGGGAAGGTTGATGTTGGGATGGAGATTTGGAGATGGAAGATGGTTGTTGTTTGGGGTAGTTGATGTTGGAGTAGAGATTTGGAGATGGAAAGCAGTTGGAGTTGGTGGGGAAGGTTGGTGTTGGGATTGGAAAGGTTGGGAGGGGTTGGAATTGGTGGGGGAAGGTTGATGTTGGGGTGGAGATTTGGAGAAGGAAGGCAGATAGAATTGGTGGGGGAGGATGATGTTGGAGGTGGAAAGGTTGGGAGGGCTTGGGAGTGCTTTGGAGGTGGTAAGGGAGGAAAGGTTGAGGGGGTGTTAATGTTGGGAGTTGAAATGTTGGGAGGGGGTAGGAGTTGCTGCAGGAAGTTGATGTTGGGGTGGAGATTTTGGAGATGGGAGGGGGTTGGTGGTGGTATGGGAAATTGATGTTGGGGATGGAAAGATTGAGAGGGGGTTTGAGTTGGTGAGTGGGTTGATATTGGAGATGAAAATTAGATTTGGTTGTGGTGGGGGAGGAAAGGAAAGGACAGGAGAGGGAGGTTGATGTCAGGGAGGGGTTTGATGTTGGAGGGAAGTTGATATTGGGGTGGAGATTTTGAACGTGGGAGGCAGTGGAGGAGGTTGATGTAGGGAGGGGGTTGGAGTTGAGACTTGGATATAAGTGGGGTTGGAAGTGTGAAGTCGGTCTGGAAATGGGATGGTTGCTGACTCGCCTCTCCCCTTTCTAATCCCTCCATCCTCAGCTCCCCAACCAGCCAGGATGAACAAGAACTGTACTATGACCAGAAAGTGGAGCGACCCACTATATGCGGCCAGCTTCAGCTTTATCTTTGCCGTCGGCCTCCTGCTGAACACGCTGGCCCTGATCTTCTTCTTTCGCTTCACCAAGATCCGCTCGCAGACCACTGTCTATATGAAGAACCTGGCATGCGCCGACCTGCTGTTGCTGATCACGCTGCCCATGCGCTGCACCTTCTACTTCACCCGCCAGAACTTCTCACCACTCGTCTGTGAGCTCAACGGCATCGCCTTGCTGGTCAACATGTATGCCAGCATCTTCTTCCTCACCTGCATCAGTCTGGACCGCTGTGTCGCCATATGCTTCCCCATGAAGTCACGGCTGAACAGGCTGCGGGGCTGTGCCACCTGCTACAGTGTGGGGATCTGGCTGGTGGTGGTGGGCGCCAGCCTGCCGCCCTACCTGTTCCTCAAGCTAGGAAAACAATCGAACGTCTCCTGCTCCTCGTGCTTTGAGCAGTATCCAAGGTTCATCACAATGCGACCCACAATGGCCGTCACCCTGCTGCTGGGATGCGGGGTGCCGCTCGCCACCATTGTGACCTGTTCACTGGCACTGATCCGAGCCCTGCAGCGTAGCACCGCCAGCCGTATGGACTGCGTGGACTGGCGCAGGATCCGCAACATGATACTGGCCAACGTGCTCATCTTCACTGTCTGCTTCGTGCCCTACCACATAGTACTGCTACTGCTAGGGCTTGATGCAAACAACGAAACACTTTCAAGTGCCTACTTTGCCACCATCCCACTCGCCTGTCTCAACACCGTGCTTGACCCGCTCTGCTACTACTTTGCCACTGAGACCTTCCAGAAGAGCTTGAACGTCCAGGCACTCAGGAATGCGCTGACCTCCAACACCGAGAGCGAGGGGCACCACCACCGTTCCAAGGTCAAAACCTGAGCCCATCAGGATGGGCTGTTGGGGGTGGGTAACAAAGGGCCAGAGAGTGGGGCATAACCAAAAGCATTGGGTGAATTCTATCTCATCAGACATATGGGGGGAGTTCAATCTTTCGAGGATTCGAGATCCTGTCTCCCCAAGAGTCACCTCTCATCAGGGGAGGTGGCATATCTGCTGTCAGGATGTTTTTTTTTCTCCCCAGAGAGGTTTGGAGATGGATAGATCTGTTCTCCTCGGGGTGGGGTAGGTTAATCCTATCTTCATCCTAGCAAGGGCAAAAGGGAATGACCACATGGAAGATAAGAAAGCAAATGAGAAAGCCCAACAAATGCCCCCTTCCCTAAGGAATTCAAGAGCAAGAAGCAATTGCACTTTAACTTTGGGGAAGTGGAAACTCTTGATTCTGTCTACTTGCCATCGAACAGGCAGTAGTTGGCACACTTTTTAAGACCAGAGTGTATGTTTGTAAATTCTTGTACATTAAATTGTGTGTTTGATACCTGGCTTCAATTAAATAGCTTGTTCCATTGCTCTAATGCTGTTGTGTGTCTCCGGATATGCTTCATGATATTGTTGTCAACCGAAGATCCCTGAAGGGACTGGCTGAGGAAGTAGATGGACATCAAGCGCTTGGTCCAGCAAGGGGTGACTCTCAGCTCCCAGGCGCCGGTCCCCACTCCCATTCTGACCATTATGTCTGCCCCATCAGAGCTCAGTGTGAACTGGAGGGGGCAGGCACCTCGGGTTCTCCTTGGGTACCTGACTTCCCTCAGGACTGAACACCGGGCTTGGCAGTAGCTGAAATTCAACATCAAGAAGATGCTGGGTTATAACCTCAAGAGATTGTGCAGATGTTAAACATCTTGAGCAACACATAGGAAATGCTGGAGGAACTTAGCAGGTCAGGCAGCATCTATGGAGGGGAACAAAGTTGACATTTTGGGCTGAGACCCTTTATCAGGACTGGAAAGGTCAGGGGAAGAAGCCTGAATAAGAAGGTGGGGGGGGGGAGGGAAAGGAGTATAAGTTAGAAGGTGACAGCTGAAGACAGATGAAAGGGAAGGTGGATGTGTGGGGAGGGAGGGGAAGAAGTGAGAAGCTGGGAGGTGATATGAGGAAAAGGTAAAAGACTGAGGAAGGAATCTGATCAGAAAGGAGAGTGGACCATAGGAGAAAGGGAAGGAGAAGTGGTACAAGGGGAGATGATGCCAGGTGAGGAGAAGAGAAAGGGTAAGAAGGGAGCCAGTTGGGAAATTAAAAAAAAAGAGAATGGGAAGAGAGGAGAAATTACTGGAAGTAAGAGCAATTGATGTTTATGCCATCTGGTTAGAGACTACCTAAATGGACTATGAGATTTTGCTTCTCCAACCTGGCAGATGAGGAGACCATGGACTGACATGTTGGAATGGGAATGGAGATTGGAATAAAATGGTTGGCCACTGGGAAATCCTGCTGGTTACAGATGGAGCAAAGGTGCTTGACATTGCCAGTTCTCCACAGGTCAGACTGTATGAGTACTTACAGGGTTTTCAGGTTTTATTGTTGAATTTAACCATTTCTGATAACCAACCAAGTTTGTCATTATACACAATGCCAAATTAAACTAATCCCTTCTGCCTGCACACGTCCTATACCCCTCCCTTCCCCACCCATTTGTGTACCTATCTAAATACTGATTAAGCATCACTATTGTAGGGCAGCACAATAGTGTAGTGGTTAGTGCATCGCAGTACAGCATCAGTGACCTGGGTTCAATTCCCACCTCCATCAGTAAGTAGTTTGTACATTCTCCCTGTGACCACATGGGATTCCTCCCACATTCCAAAGATGTATGGATTAGTAGGTTAATTAGTCACATGGTGGAATTGGGTGGCATAGACTCATTAGGCCCAGAAGAGCCTGTAACTGTGCTGATTCTCTAAATAAATAAGTATCTAATTCAACCTATTTCCCTGGCAGGGCATCCCAGGAACCGGCCACTCTGTATATAAAACTTACCCTGCATATTTCATTAATCTCCTCTTAAAGATATGTTAAATAGCAGACAATATTTCTACTCTACACTGGGATAAAGATTCTATTTATGCTGTCCATTTCTGTCATACTTTTATAAATCTCTCTCTAGTCATCCCCCAGCCTCTGGAGCTCCAGTGAAAACAACCTTAATTCATCCGGACTTTCCTCATTGCACATGCTGTCTAATCCAGGCAACATCCTGGTGAACTTCTTCTGCACCTTCTCCAAAGCTTCCACAACCATCCTGTAATAGGGCAACCAGAACTGCACATAATTCTCCTAGTGTGGCATAATCAAATTTTCATAGGACTGAAACAACACAACTTCCTGAATGTTAAACCCATTAAGGCAAGCATACTATATGTCTCTAGAGATGTCATTTAGAACAGAGGAGGAAATTCTTTAGCTAGAGAGTGGTGAATCTGTCGAATTCATTGCCACAGGCAGCTATGGAGGCCAAATCATTGGGTATACAGGTTGATAGATTCTTGATTAGTCAGGGCATGGAGGTTTACGGGGAGAAGACAGAAGACTGGGGCTAAGAGGGAAATGGACCTGCCATGATAAAATGGCAGAGCAGACTCGATGGGCCAAATGGTCTAATTCTGCTTCTATGTCTTATGGCCTTCTTTTCCACTTGTGTGACCTCTTTCTGTAAGTTATGGACTTGAACTTCAAGATCCCTCTGTATATCAGTGCTGCTAAGAATTCTATCATTAACTGTGACTTTCCTCTTTTTTTTGCATAAAAGTTGTCAGAGTGTAATATTAACCGTTTCTCTCTCCACAGTCCCCGCCTGACTAGCTGTGTTGCTTAGCGTCTTCGCTTCTATTCAGATTTCCAGCATAAATTTATTTTTGTTTTCCAGTATCCTCTGTTTCCGTAATCACTTTATGTACCTTCCAACGACAGACAAAGTGGAATTAACACAATCACCACCTTCCCTCTTGCTCCCTACTCCCTCAATGAACTGACAGCATCACCATTTCCACTGGGGTCCCTTCAGTGAAGGGTCTTGGCATGAAGTATCAACTATTTATTCCTTTGTAGATGATGAATGGTCTGCTATGTTCTTCCAGCATTTCTTATATGTTATTGGAGAGGTACATGATTAGGAAAGGTTTACTGGGATATAGCAACATGCAGGCAAATGAGGCTAGCTTAGATGGGAATCTGGGTTGACATGGATGAGTTGGGCTGAAGGGACTGTTTAAATTCTCTATGAATATGTGAAATGGTCTCTCAACAATGTGAGAGTGAGCTGAGGGCAGTGTGGCACTGGTAGGTTTCAATGAGATCTCCCCTCCCCCCCCCCCCCCCCCCATATTTAATATGCCAGCACATTAGAGATGAGCGGACTTTGGAGAAGATCCATGAGAGGTGCATGATTCTGAGAATGAAAGGGTTAACATACAGCATGACGAGCATTTAATGGCTCTGGGCCTGCAGTAGCTGGGGTTCAGAAGAATAAAGGGGGATCTCGTCGAAACCTATCAAATATTGAAAGGCCTAGAGACAGTAGAAGCAGAGAAAACGTTTCCTATAATATGGGAGTCTAGGACAAGAAGGCACGGACTCGGAATAGAGGATCAGCCCTTTAGAAAAGAGATAAGGAGGAATTTCTTCAGCCAGAGGGTAATGTATCTGCCGAATCCATTGCCATAGTTGACTATTGAGGTCAAGTCATTGGGTACATTTAAAGCAGAGGTTGGCAGGTTCTTGATTAATAAGAGCATTTGAGTTGATGGGGAGAAGGTAGGAGAATGAGTTTGAGATGGAGAATTAATTGGCCCTGATGGAATGGCAGAGCAAGTGCTATGGGCCATGTAGCCTAATTCTGCTCCTATGTCTTAGGGTCTTCTGGTTTCATCCTTCTGAACTCTATTAAGTACAGGCCCAAAGGCAGAAAATGCTTCTCATAGGGCGACTTTCATTCCTGATATCATCCCGCCTGGACCACTTTAATAGCAGGTGGCCATCACAGAATTTCTTTTCCTTTGTTCACCCCGTTAACTACCAGCTCAGCTCCACTTTCTGAACTAAAGTCCTCACCTTTTCCACAGCCTCAAGGAATAGGATCCCCTGATTGGCCCCGCCTTCTCTCATTACCCCTTTGCCCATCATGTGCTGCATGAATTCTTTGCGATTCCTATTTTGTTTTCCTATCCTTTCTTTATTTCCTTCCACAACAGCCAACTTTAGTCCTCAAGACCAACAACTTTCCTGTTCTGCATCACTCTCTAGTGGCTCCTAACCCTTCTCCACTTTGGGAATGGATCTGGACTGTTCTATCATTCCCTTACAGCTTAATCCCTTTTTACCCCATTGAGTTCACTTTCTTCATCAGACTAATTGCAGCTTCACAGGAACAGGCACATTGGCCCACCATGTCTATGGTGACGTTTCAATGCTCAATAGTTAACAACACTTACATTGCAGCCTTCTACACACTGTGTGATTCAATGAGGAGCACTTTTGGTATAGGGACCATCCTCTCAACATCCACTCTCTAATGACAGTGGCTGAAATCTTGAAAACACTGCTTTAGAGGCAAAGACTTTCACAACATTTAAGGTAGAAAAGGTTCTGATATAGTGCAATACTAGGTCTCTGACAAAGAGAGTGTGATATTAGATCTCCTACTAGTGAATGAAACAGGGCATGTGACAGATGTTTCTGCAGGGGAACACTTCCAACTGGTGATCATAATGCCATTAACTTCAAGGTAATTATGGAAAAGGGTAGGTTTTGGCCCTCCAGCTGTGATTCAAAATTGGAGAGAGGCCAATTTTGATGGAATCAGAAAGGATCTGGCAAGTGTGGATTGAGATAGGCTATTTTCTGGCAAAGATATACCTGGTAAGTAGAAGGAACCCAAAAGTGAACTTTTAAGAGTACAGCATTTATTAGTTCCTGTTAAGATAGAAGGCAAGAATAACAAGCTTATGGAAGCTTGGCTTTTGAGAGATATCAAGGACTTAGTTAAGAAAATGGAGTCACATAGCAGGTATAAGTGGGTAGGAACAAATGAGGTAATTGAGTAGTATAAGAAATACAAGAGCATACTTAATAAGTAAATCAGGAGGGCTAAAAGTAGACGAGTTTGCTCCAGCAGACAACGTGAAGGAGAATCCTAACAGCTTCTATAGATATATTAAGAGCAAAAGGACAGCAAGGAACGAAATTGGTCCTCCAAAAGATCAGAGTGATGGGGGGAGACCTTAAATGGATTTTTTTTTGCATCTGCATTTATTCAGGAGGGAGACACAGTGTCTATAGATGTGAGGCAATGCAGCAACGAGGTCATGGAATGATGACAGAGAAGGGGGTGTTTGCTGTCTTGCGGCAATCCCTCGGACCCTGTGGGAAGCAGGCAGAGCACCACCAAACATGATGAATTTTTCCCCTTGTGTGGTGGTTTTTCTTAGATTTAAAACCATAAAAGAGAGATAGGGTCTAGCAGAGCGGCCATCCTCAGACTGGGGGCTAGAATCAGAGCAGGGACTTAGAGGCTTTGATGAAAAGAGGCTGAGGCCAAAGAAACAGGTAAGAAGGGTAGATTTTTCCTTTTGTTATTGCTGATTCGGCCTTGGTTGCCCATGGTACAGTGCAAGCAGGATGCGGGAATTCATGGAACCTGATGGATCTCGCTGATTGCTACACCTGTGGGAAATGCAGACAACTCCATCTCCTGAAAGACTACATTATGGAGCTGGATGAACTAAGGGACATCTGGGAGTGAGAGCAATTGATAGATAAGACTTTTGAGCAAGTTGTTATAGCCAGAGTGCAGAATTCAGGGAGTAGATGGCTAAACACCAAAAGGGATAAAGGGAAAAAGAGGTCCCCCTGTGGCCATTTCCTCAGCAACAGGTATACCCCTTTGGATACTGCTGAAGGGGATGACATGTCCGAGCAAGGCAGCAGCAGCCAGACCAATAGCACTATGGTTGGCTCTAATCCTCAGAAAGGTAGGGTGGAGTCAGGCGCAGCAGTAGTCATAAGGGATTTGATAATTAGGGAGATACATAGGAAATTGAGCTGCAGCAAGAGACACAAGGATAGTGTATTGCCTCCCGAGTGCTAGGGTCCTGGATGTCTCTGAGTGGTTGAGAATATTTTTGAATGGGAGGGTGAGCAGTCAGAGGTCATGGTACATATTGGTGCCAATTATATAGGCAGGAATGGGGTAGAGGTCCTGTACTGTAAGTTTAGGAAGTTAGGAAAGAGGCTGAGGAGCAGATCCTCCAAGGTGGTAATCTCCAGATTACTCCTGGTGCCACGACATAGTGAACGCCAAAACAGGAAGGTCACACAGATGAATGAGTGGCCAAGGAGGGAGGGGGAGGGAGAGGGAGGGAGGGAGGGGGGAGAGAGAGACAGTGTGTGTGTGTGTGTGTGTGTATATGGGGGGCGGCGGGGTGCAGGGTTTCAAGTTCTTGGATCATTGGAACCTTTTCTGGGGAAGGGATGATCTGTACAAATGTGACAGGTTGCACTTGAACTGGAGGGGAACCAATATCCTGGGAGGGAGGTTTGACTAATGCTATTGAGTGGGTTTAAACTAGGTTTACCGAGGGATGGGAACAGAAGTGAAGAGGCAGATGATAGGGCAGTTGGTGCACAAATAGAGACAGCTTGTAGCGAGTTTTTGAGGAAGGATAGGCAGATGTTAGAGCAAAAGTGCTCTCGGGCAGATGGTTTGAGATGTGTCTATTTTAATGCAAGGACCGTCATAAACAAGGCAGATGAACTTAAGAGCATGGATCAATACGTGGAACTATGATGTTGTGGTCATTAGAGATTTGGATGTCTTGGGGGCAGGAATGGCAGCTGCGTGTGCCGGATTTTAGATGTTTCAAAAGGATAGGGAGGGAGGCAAAAGAGGTGTGGGTGTGCCAGTGCTAATCAGGGATGGCATCAGGGCTGCAGAAAAGGAGGAAGTCATGTGTCTACTGAATCAATGAGGGTGGAAGTCAGAAACAGGAAGGGAGCAATAAGGCTGCTTTTTTTTATTGACCCCAAAATAATAACAGAGACATCAAGGAACAGATAGGGAGGCAGATTCTGGAACAATGTAATAGCATTGTTGTGATGGGTGATTTTAACTTTCCTAATATTGACTGGCATCTCCTTAGAGCAAGGGGTTTTGATGGGGTGGAGTTTGTTGGGTGTGTTCAGGAAGGCTTCCTGAAACAATATGTCGATAAGCCAACTAGTGGAGAGGCTGTACCTGATCCGGTATTGGGAAATGAACCTGGTCAGGTGTCAGATCTCTCAGTGTGAGAGCATTTTGGAAGCTTTTTCCCCAGGGCTGAAATGGCTAGCTTGAGGGAGAATAGTTTTAAGGTGCTTGGAAGTACGTACGGGGGGGGGGGGGGGGGGGATGGGGGGATATCAGAGTTAAGCTTTCCACACAGAATTTGATGGATGTGTGGAATGCACTGCCAGGAGCGGTGGCAAAGCTGGATACAATAAGGTATTTTAAGAGACTCTTAGATATGTACATGGAGCTTAGAAAAAGAAGACTCTGCAGTAGAGAAATTCTAGGCAGTTTCTAGAGTAGTGGTATGGTCAGCACAACATTGTGGGCCAAAGGATCTGTAAGATGCTATAATTTTTTGTTCTATGTCCTTAGACACGGATGAGGTTTAGGAGGAGAGCTGAAGTTGTTCCATTCTTTAAGAATAAGCCAGGAATTTATAGACCGCTGAACTTGACATCACTAGTGGGGAAGTTATTGGAAGATATTCTAATAGAGCAAATATGTAAGTATTGGGATAGATAGGGACTGGTTAAGGATAGACAATGTGACTCTGTGCTTGATAAGTCTTGTCTTACCAACATTTTCAAGGAAGTTAACAGGAAAGTTAATGGAGGCAAAACAGTGAACGTTGTCCACATGGATGCTAGCAAGACTTTTGATAAGGTCCCACAGAGTTTATCAAGAAGGTTCAGTCACGTGGCATTCAAGATGAGGTAGTAAATTGCAATTGACATTGGCTTCACAGAAGCCAGAAGGTGCTGGTAGATGGTTATCTCTCTGACTGATGGCCTGTTGTTTGTCATCTACACCAGTGATGTGGATGATAATGTGGTAAACTGGATCAGCAAACTTGCAAATGACACCAAGATTGGGGATGTATTGAGAGTGAAAAAGACTATCAGAGCTTGGTAGCAAATGGTTGCTGCTGACTGGAGGCCCGTGACCAGTGGAGTGCTGCAGGTATTGGTGCTGGGCCTGTTGTTTGTCATCTACGGTATATCGATGAACTGGTTGATAATGGAGTTAACTAGATCAGCAAATAATGGATGACACAAAGATTAGAGGTGTAGCAGACAGCAAAAAAGGCTGCAGTGGGATGTGGACTAGCTGGAAAAATGGCAGATGAAATTTAATGCACTCAGGTGTGAGGTGTTGCACTTCGGGAGGACCAGCCAGGGTAAGTTTTACATGGTCAGTGGTAAGGAAGTGAGGAGTGCTGTAGAACAGAGAATACAGATCCATAAATCCATGAAAGTTGTATCACAGGTAGAGAGGTCATAAAGTTTCTGGCACATTGGCCTTCATAAATCAATGTATCCAGTACAGATGTTAGGATGTTGTTAAAATTGTATGACATTTGTGAGGGCTAATGTGAGTATTGTGATAGTTTCGGTCACCTTAAGTACAGTAAAATGTAAATAAGATTGAAAGAGTGCAGAGAAAATTTACAACAATTGAGGACGTGAGGATCTGAGTTACAGGGAAAGGTTGAATACGTCAGGATTTTATTCCTCAGAATGTAGAATATTGAGTAGGGAAGACTTGATAGAAGTATACAGAATTATGAAGGGTATAAATAGGGTAAATGCAAGCAGACTTCTACTGGTGAGTTTAGGTCATTGATTAAGAAAGAAAGGTAAAATGTCTGAAGGGAATATGATCAGGGACTGTTTCAGTCAGAGGGTGGTAAGAGTAAGAAACAAGCTATCAGCGGAAGTGATGGATGTGGGGGTCATGATAAACATTTAAGAGAATTTTTGGTAGGTACATGAATGGGAGAGGTACAGTGGCATGCAAAAGTGTGGGCAGCCCAGTCAAAATTTCTGTTACTGTGAATAGTTACGTGAGTAGAAGATGAACTGATCTGCAAAAGTCATAAAGTTGAAGATGAACCATTCTTTTCAACATTTTAAGCAAGTTTAGTGTATTATTTTTGTTTTGTACAATTTTAGAGTTAAAAAAAAAGGAGCACCATGCAAAAGTTTGGGCACCCCAAGAGATCTGAGCTCTCAGATAACCTTTACCAAGGTCTCGGGTCTTAATTAGCTTGTTAGGGCTATGGCTTGTTCACAGTCATCATTAGGAAAGGCCAGGTGATGCAAATTTCAAAGCTCTATAAATATCCTGACTCCTCAAGCCTTGTCCCAACAAAGAGCAACCATGGGCTCCTCTAAGCAGCTGCCCAGCACTCTGAAAATTTAAATAAATGATGCCCACAAGCAGGAGAAGGTTATAAGAAGATAGCAAAGTGTTTTCAGGTAGTCGTTTCCTCAGTTTGTAATGTAATTAAGAAATGGCAGTTAATGGGAATGGTGGAGGTCAAGTTGAGGTCTGGAAGACCAAGAAAACTTTCTGAGAGAACTGCTCATAGGATTGCTAGAAAGGCAAATCAAAACCCCTGTTTGACTGCAAAAAAACCTTCAGGAAGATTTAGCAGACTCTGGAGTGGTGGTGCACTGTTCTACTGTGCAGTGACACCTGCACAAATACGACCTTCATGAATGAGTCATGAGAAGAAAACCTTTCCTGCATCCTCACCACAAAATTCAGTGTCAGAAGTTTGCAAAAGAACATCTAAACAAGTCTGATGCATTTTGGAAACAAGTCGCGTGGACTGATGAAGTTAAAATAGAACTTTTTGAATGAGCAAAGTTATGTTTGGAGAAAAACGGGTGCAGGATTTCATGAAAAGAACACCTCTCCAACTGTTAAGCAGGGGGGTGGATCAATCATGCTTTGGGCTTGTGTTGCAGCCAGTGGCACAGGAAACATTTCACTGGTAGAGGGAAGAATGAATTCAATTAAATACCAGCAAATTCTGGAAGCAAACATTACACCTTCTGTAAAAAAAGCTAAAGATGAAAAGCTTCCACAACAGGATGATCCTAAACACACCTCAAAATCCTCAATGGACCACCTCAAGAGGCGCAAGCTGAATGCTTTGCCATGGCCCTCACAGTGCCCCGACCTAAACATCATTGAAAATCTGTGGATAGACCTCAAAAAAGCAGTGCATCCAAGTCGGCCCAAGAATCTCACAGAACTAGAAGCCTTTTGCAAGGAAGAATGAGTGAAAATCCCCCAAACAAGAATTGAAAGAGTCTTAGCTGGCTACAGAAAGCATTTACAAGCGGTGATACTTGCCAAACGGGGTGTTACTAAGTACTGACCATGCAGGGTGCCTAAACTTTTGTTTTGGCCCTTTTCTTTTTTTATTTTGAAACTGTAAAAGATGGAAATAAAAAAGTAATCTTGCTTAAAATATTAAAGAAATGTGTCATCTTTAACTTTATGCCTTTTGGAAATCAGGTCATCTTTTATTAGCTTAGCTATTCACAGTAACAGAAACTTTGACCGGGGTACCCTAACTTTTGCATACCACTGAATGGAGGACTATGATCCAGGAGCAGACTGATGAGACTAGATGGGCCAAAAGGCAAAAGGCCTTTTTCTGTGCTGTAGTATTGCATGATTTTCAAGAATGATTCCAAGAGCAAAGGGTCTGTGTTATAGAGAGAACTTGTGTAGTTAGGACTTTATGTCTTGAAGTGTAGTAGAAAGAGGGCTGATCTCGTAGCGGTTATAAAAGCATGAAGTGCATCGATAGGTCGAACATACAGAGCATGAAGTGCATCGATAGGTCGAAC
This sequence comes from Hypanus sabinus, assembly GCF_030144855.1. Taxonomy (NCBI): domain Eukaryota; kingdom Metazoa; phylum Chordata; class Chondrichthyes; order Myliobatiformes; family Dasyatidae; genus Hypanus; species Hypanus sabinus. The sequence continues at coordinate 77,465,992 of NC_082712.1, read as the reverse complement.
ATACAGAGCATGAGGGGCATTGATAGGTTGAATGCACAGAGCTTTACCCATCTTTGGGGAATCAAGAATAAGGCATAAGTTTAAGGTGAGTGGGGCAATTTTTTCACCCAGAGGGTGGTCTGTATATTGAATTAGCTGCCAGTGTAAGTGAGGGAGGTACATTAACAATATTTAAAAAGCTACTTGGACAGGTATATGGATATGAAAGGTTTAGAAGGATATGGGCCAAATGTGGCCCTAGCCTGGAAGGGAATTTTATTTGGCATGGACCAGCTGGATTGAAGAAGCTGTTTCTGTGTCTCGGCCCGAAACGTTGACAGTGCTTCTTCCTATAGATGCTGCCTGGCCTGCTGTGTTCCACCAGCATTTTGTGTGTGTTGTCTGTGTCTGGATTGGTAGTTGAATCACCACGGTATGGAAGGCAGTAGATCAAGTGGTTATAAATAGAATCAATACAGATACGAGTAAAAATACAAATATCTGTGGGGACTCAATGGGTCAGGCAGCACATGTAGAGGCAAATAGACAGTGGACATTTTGGGTTGATCTGGACTCTTCCAGGTTGGAGGCTGTTGAGGGGAGATCTCCTGAAATGCTAAGCTCTCTGGCAGCAGAGGAATCAGTGTTCATTGGTGGGATTAGTCTAAATGAAGGCTCTCAACCTCAAATGTCAAATGTCCATTTCCCTCCATAGCTATTGCTCAATCCATTGAGTTCCTCCAGCATCTTGTCCATTGCTCTAGATTCCAGCATCTGCAGGCTCTTGTGCTCCCATCTTCGTATAGATCAGGTACTTGACAGTTGGAAATGGGGGACGGGTGCACAGCAGGGCCTGTTTCTGTGCTGTGGGAATCTACAACTGTCCTCTGTCTGAATTTCCTCAGTCAGTGTGCAGGGAATACCCTAAAGGTACTGCAGTCACAGACAGAGGCGAGGTTGATCAGATGTTGCAAACAAGTATGAGTGGCTAGCATATGCTCTTGTGGTTGTTTATCGCCTTTGCCATGACCTTCATTTGCAGTAACAAATCAGGGCTGCAAGCAGCACCCACTAAAGAGTTTGTTTTTCTGCCAGTTTCGCTTACGAGTCTGATGAGATAGCAGAAGCCAGCAGCCCACACCCACGTTCGACATACAGCTAGTCAAGTCTTGAGTAACACACACAAATCTTGCTTTCCCATCAGCAGAGCAAGCAGAAGTGATCTAATATTAGCACAGAGTAATACAAACAAGTCTTCAAGGAGCATTGTGGTTTGAGATCAATGCCTTTTCACACAGCGTGGGTCCTCTGGCATAAACTGCACCCCACTCCATCAGCCCAAATCTAACATTTAACTTCAGGCTTTCCAGAACCTGTTTCTCAGAAAGCTTGACAAATTGGTTTATGATTGTCATATTCAAAGGTACAGTAAACAACTCTACTTTTGCATGTCATCCATACAGATCATTTCATCACATTTCCTTTTTAGAACTGAGAAATAAGAAAGTATGGCCACGTTAATGGGCTATATTACAGACCACCCAACAGTCCAAGGGATTCAGAGGAACATATTTGTAGAGAGATCACAGACTGTTGCAAGAAACATAAGGTTGTTATAGCAGGTGATTTTTAACTTTGCACATATTGACCAGGATCCTCATACTGTAAAAGGACTAGATGCGATAGAGTTTGTCAAATGTGTTCAGTAAAGTTTCCTTAATAAGTACATAGAAGTCCCAGAGACGCTGTGTGAGATACTTGATCTGTTATTAGGGAATGAGACAGAGCATGTGATAGAATTTTGCGTAGGGGAACACTTTGCATCTAGTGATTGCATTGCCATTAGTTTCAAAGTAATGCGCAAAAAGATAGGTCTAATCTGTTTTCTGAGATTCTAAATTGGAGAAAGGCCAATTTTGATGGTATTAGAAATGATCTGGCAAGTGTGTTTTGGAACAGGCTGTTTTCTGGCAAAGGTGTATTTGTTAAGTGGAAGGCCTTCAAAAGTGAAATTTTGAGAGTACAAAGCTTGTATAAAAAGCTGCCACAATAAAAGGTAAAGATAACAAGTGTGGGGAATTTTAGTTTTCAAGAGAAGTTAAGAACATAGTTAAGTAAAAAAAAACATAGCAGTAGGAGGAACAAATAAGGTGTTTATGGAGTACAAGAAATGCAAGAAAACATTTAAGAAAAATATCAGGAGGACTTGAAGAAGGCATGAGGTTGCCATAGCAGGCAAGCTGAAGGAGAACCCTGAGATACTGGAGATATGATAAGAGCAAAAGGATTTCAAGGGACAAAATTGGTCCTCAGGAAGGTCAGAATGGTGACCTACGTGTGGAGCTGAAAGAAATGGGGCAGATCTTACATTAATTTTTTGCATCTGTATTTAGAAGTGAGGCAAAATAGCATCAACTTCATGGACCCTATACAGATTACTGACAGTGGTAGTGGGTGGTTGCCTCTCTGACTGGAGGTCTGCGGAATGCTGCAAATACTGTTGCTGTTCCGGTTCTTTTTTTCTAATGATCTGTGTGATAATGTGGCTAACTGGAGAGGGAGATAGTGGGGGAGAAGGGAGAGGGGGGAGGGGAGGAGAGAGAGAGAGGGAGGAGGAGGAGAGATGGGGAGGGGAGAAGTGGGGGGCAGGAGGGAGGGGAGAAGAGAGGAAGAGGGAGGGGGAAAAAATGAGGATGTTCTTCAGACAGTTTGGAAGGCAGTGTAGTATCTCCTCTACTGTCCTCCAATTCCAGAACCTCTAACAAGTTCACATTCAGCCTTTCAGTTATATTCATTTACTGACTATTTGATAAACTAACAGTGTAACAGGAGAAACCATCAGTTTTTTTAAGGTGCAACAGAAATGCCAATGTAAAATAACCAGCCAATTACTGCTGTGCAGGTTCTAACCCAGGGAATGCCCACACCTACAGATGGTACACCAAATGAACCACACTACCACAACTCACACAGGGTGTCGAACAATAACATCCCGAGAAACAGAGGCAACTGTGTCACAGCCCCCCCCGTTGGACGTGGGTCAGTACACTCCTTCCTCAGTTATGGTGGGAAATAAATCCTACCCTCTATCCAGGGAAAACAAAGGGCAGCGGTGAAACACCATCCCCTGGTGGAGGGTGTGTAGGTGGGAGTATAAAGCCCACTCTCAGCGTATGGGTTGGGGAGAAGAAATTTGGTGCTCAGTTCACAAAGGGGAGATTTGCTGTACATGGGATGAAACCCCTCTTCTAGTATAAAGGGACATTAAACTCCTCCCTCAGTACTACGGGAAAGGTCACTAAATCTTCCACCAGCTTGTGGAAGCAGGGTCAGAGGTCACTGTTAAGTCTCCTAGCTGAAGGTCAGGGTTCTGCTCTGGGATTTGGGGGTGGGTTAGAGGAATGGATTGGGGGATGTCAGGAGCAGATCCCAGACCCTGTGCTTGAACCAGTAGCTGCAGAGGAATTCCGAAGGGGTTGAGGGCCCAAGCTTGAGTGAAGGGTCCCGGCCAGCACTCGGCTGGATGAGGAAGGTCTGGGTTGGCGGTCGGAGGTCCTGGAGTGGGTTGATGTCCCTGTGGGGGGTTCCGGCAGCGAATAGTCTTGTGGAGGTGGCTGTGGGCCTGGTGTAGATGAGCTCCCAGATCCTGGCGGGACAGTCCTTCCAGCTGTGTCGGGAGAGACAGCAGCAGCTCCAGAAGCACAGCACATTCTGTAGGGAGAGCAGGGGGGAGTCACATCAACCGGCTCAGAGGGGGAGAGTGACGTTGACCGACTCGGGGGGAGAGTCACATTGACCGGCTCAGAGGGGGAGGAAGTAACGTCGACTGGCTCAGAGGCGGAGAGTCACATCAACCAGGTCAGATACATTATACAGATACATTATCTGATACATTATCTGGCTCAGAGGATGTGGGGGTGGGGATGATAAGAGATCAGAGACTACAGCACTTTCTGCAGGGAGAGAAGGGGAAGGGTCACATCGTCCGGCTCAGAGGATGTGAGGGTGGGGGCCGAGAGGGGTGAGAAAACACAGCACATTCTGTACAGAGATGGAGAGAGGGTGGGGGTTGGGTCCAGAGAGAGTTCAAAGAACACTGCACATGCCATGGAAGAACAGGGGGAAGAGTTACATTGTCTGGCTCAGAGGGGGGAGAGTCACATTGTTCAGCTCAGATGGTGGGGGGGCAGAGAGGGATCAGAAAATGGGGAAGCTGAGGGGGCAGGCAGAGAAGAGAGGGTCAATTCAGTCACATTGCCTGGTGACGGACTGAGGGGGTGAAGTGAATAAGTGATGATAATGAACAGGGGTGCGGGAGAAATCTGATGGGAGGGGGAGGGATTAACGATACGATGGGGGCGCGGAGTCTGATGGGGCGATGTTGATCCAATCGGGGGGGGGGGGGCAGCAATCTGGTGGGAGGGGCAATGATTCAATGGGAATACATGTACTGTACTCACCCAGTGGTGCCAGCTGCGGTAACGTTGCCCCCCTGACAGCTGCTGACAGAAACCGGTATATCTTGGTGAACTCAACATGCTGGGACAGGTCATCGGGCTCTGCCATCTTCGATTCCGATTGTTTCTCCTGGGTTGCATCATCTACTGGGGGTTGTGAGGGGAGAACCCCATCTGTCAGATCTGTAGCACCCACCTCCGTCAGCTCTTCACCACAGCGCGACATCAGTGGCACCACGTGCTCCTGGCACAAGGACTCTGTGGCTGCAATCATCAGTGTCTGTGGTATAAGGGAGATCAAGGAAGGAAGGGGGTGGAAGGGGTCAGTGGAGGAAGGGGATGAGAGGGTAGAGGGGAAAGGAGCACAGGGTGAAGGGATTGAGAGAGAGGTGAGGGTATGGGAAGGAAGGGAGCAGATTGCAAGGAGTGGATATGATCATTAAAATGCCTTCATGGTAGCTGGCTCAAGTCCAGCTACCTCTGATTGCAGATACAGTACCACACTGACCATATCTCTTTTTTTTTAGTATATTTATTTATTAAATTTTAGAAAATTACAAAGAATAAATGTGATGATAAAAAAGTGAGAAAAATAATATTGACCCTCCCCTCTCCCCTTAACCCTCCCCCCCTTAACCCTTGTCTAAAGAAAGAAAAAAAAGAGAGAAAGATTGCCTGGATATCGGAGGATCCCCACATGCTCCATGGAGTTCAAAATAATTTAAATATTTATTTTTACTTTCCCCAATTACTTTATAATTTTATCTTCAAAGGACCTATGTATTTAATCCTATCTTTTGTAAGTATGGGAGCCAAATTTTCAAAAATATATCATATTCATTTCTTAGATTATATGTATTTTTTCAAGTGGAATACAACTATGTATTTCATTATTCCAACGATCCATAGTTAAATATAAATCAGATTTCCAAGTAACTGCGATAACTTTTTTGGCTACTGCCAATGCAATTTTTATAAATTTTTTCTGATACTAATTCAATTTAAGATTTGGTATTGTCCCTTCAATGTCTCCTAATAAAGATAATACTGGACTATGTGGGAGATGTACTCCAGTAATTTGTTCCAATAAAAGTCTTAGATTTATCCAAAATGGTTGAATTTTAAAACAAGACTAAGAAGAATGTAAAAAAGTACCAATTTCTTGATTACATCAAAAACATTGGTCAGACATATTTGAATTTAATCTATTTATTTTCTGTGGTGTTATATATAATTGATGTAAAAATTATATTGTATTAATCTAAGTCAAACATTGTATTTCTCATACTATCAGAACATAATCTAGACCAGTTTTTTCCATCAATTTTAACATTCAAATCAGATTCCCATTTTTGTCTTGACTTATGAATTCCTGATTTAATTGTCTGTTTTTGAATCAAATTATACATACAAGATATAAATTTTTTAATTTTTCCTTTTTGAATTAATATTTCTAATTCACTAGATTTTGGCATCAACATTGTTTGACTCAGCTTTTCTCGTAAATAAGCCTTTAATTGAAAATAACAGAAAAGAGTGTTATTTGATATTTTATATTTATTTTTTAATTGATCAAATGACATCAATATACCTCCTTCAAAACAATCACCTATATATTTAATCCCCTTTTGGAACCAATTATGTAAAAGTTTATTATCCATTGTAAAAGGAATAAGCCTATTTTGAATTAAAGTACTTTTTGCTAATAAAGATTTCCTTATCTCATCGTCCATATTTACCTTATTTCATAAATCAATCAAGTGTCTTAATATAGGAGATTCTTTTTTTTCCCTTATCCATTTGGATTCCCATTTATATATAAAATCTTCTGGTATGTTTTCTCCTATCTTATCTAATTCTATTCCAATCCATGCCGGTTTTTCTTCATCAAAAAAAGACGCTATGAATCTAAGTTGATTTGCTTTATAATAATTCTTAAAATTTGGAAGTTGTAACCCTCCTAAATCAAATTTACATGTCAATTTTTCCAATGATATTCTTGACATCTTTCCTTTCCAAAGAAATTTCCTTACATATTTATTCAGTTCTTGAAAAAACTTGTGAGGTAATTGTTTTGGTAAAGTTTGAAATAAATATTGCAATCTAGGAAATATATACATTTTTACAGCATTAACTCTACCTATTAATGTTACTGGTAACATCATCCATTTATCAAGATCCTCTTTTATTTTTATAATAATGGCAAATAATTTTCTTTATATAAATGTTTTACATCATTTTCAATTCTAATACATAAATATTTTATCCCGTTTATTGACCATCAAAATTGAGTTACTAATTGACATTGATTATAATTTCCTTTAGTAAGGGGTAAAATTTCACTTTTATCCCAATTTACTTTATACCCTGATACTTTCCCATATTCTTCCAATCTAAAAGATAATCTTTGTAAAGATTGCAATGGGTTTGTTAAATAAATCAAAACATCATCAGCAAATAAATTAATCTTATATTCTTCTTGATGAACTCTAAAGCCCCCAATGTCTGAATCTGTTCTAATTAATTCAGCTAATGGTTCTATTGCCAATACAAATAAAGCAGGTGATAATGGGCAGCCTTGTCTAGTTGACCTCGTTAAGCAAAATGATGTTGAAATCTGACCATTTGTAACTACTTTAGCTTGAGGATTAATATTTAAGGTTTTAATCCATTGTATAAAAGATTTTCCTAACTCATATTTTTCCAATACCTTAAATAAAAAATCCCATTCCAATCTATCAAATGCTTTTTCTGCATCCAAAGCAACTGCCACACTCATTTCCTCTCTTTTTTGTGCCAAATGAATTATACTAAGTAACCGGGTTATATTATCCATTGATTGTCTGTTTTTAATAAAACCTGTTTGATCCATATGTATTAATATTGGTAAATATTTAGATATCCTATTATTTAAAAATTTTGCTATTATTTTATAATCTGTATTCAACAAAGAAATAGGCCTATATGATGTTGGTTTTAAAAGATCTCTATCCTTTTGGAATTATGTAATTAATATACCAAGTGGAAAGAATGCATAAACTACCGACCATATCTCTGAACCTGCCCATTCACCACACCACAGTGTCACGTCATGTCAGCCAGTGCCACACAGTCAGCTCCCCAGCTCTCAATCAGTTCCACACACACAGTGTCACGTCCCCAGCTGTCCACACACACAGTGTCACGTCCCCAGCTCTCCGTCACTTCCACACACACAGTGTCACGTCCCCAGCTCTCCGTCACTTCCACACACACACAGTGTCACGTCCCCAGCTGTCCGTCACTTCCACACACACTGTCACGTCCCCAGCTGTCCGTCACTTCCATACACAGTCATGTCCCCAGCTCTCCGTCACTTCCACACACAGTGTCACGTCCCCAGCTGTCCATCACTTCCACACACACAGTGTCACGTTCCCAGTTGTCCGTCACTTCCACACACACAGTGTCACGTCCCCAGCTGTCCGTCACTTCCACACACAGTGTCATGTCCCCAGCTCTCCGTCACTTCCACACACACACAGTGTCACGTTCCCAGTTGTCCGTCACTTCCACACACACAGTGTCACGTCCCCAGCTGTCCGTCACTTCCACACACAGTGTCACGTCCCCAGCTCTCCGTCAGTTCCACACACACAGTGTCACATCCCCAGCTCTCCGTCAGTTCCACACACACAGTGTCACGTCCCCAGCTGTCCGTCACTTCCACACACACACAGTGTCACGTCCCCAGCTGTCCGTCACTTCCACACACAGTGTCACGTCCCCAGCTCTCCGTCACTTCCACACACACACAGTGTCACGTTCCCAGCTGTCCGTCACTTCCACACACACAGTGTCACGTCCCCAGCTGTCTGTCACTTCCACACACAGTGTCATGTCCCCAGCTCTCCGTCACTTCCACACACACAGTGTCACGTCCCCAGTTGTCCGTCAGTTCCACAGTGTCACGTTCCCAGCTGTCCTTCAGTTCCACACACACAGTGTCACATCCCCAGCTGTCCGTCACTTCCACACACACAGTGTCACGTCCCCAGCTGTCCGTCACTTCCACACACACAGTGTCACGTCCCCAGCTGTCCGTCACTTCCACACACACAGGGTCACGTCCCCAGCTGTCCGCACACACAGTGTCACGTCCCCAGCTCTCAATCAGTTCCACACACACAGTGTCACGTCCCCAGCTCTCCGTCAGTTCCACACACACAGTGTCACGTCCCCAGCTGTCCGTCACTTCCACACACACAGTGTCACGTCCCCAGCTGTCCACACACACAGTGTCACGTCCCCAGATCTCCGTCAGTTCCACACACACAGTGTCACGTCCCCAGCTGTCCACACACACAGTGTCACGTCCCCAGATCTCCGTCAGTTCCACACACACAGTGTCACGTCCCCAGCTGTCCGTCACTTCCACACACACAGTGTCATGTCCCCAGATCTCCGTCAGTTCCACACACACAGTGTCACGTCCCCAGCTGTCCGTCACTTCCACACACACAGTGTCACATCCCCAGCTGTCCGTCACTTCCACACACACAGTGTCATGTCCCCAGATCTCCGTCACTTCCACACACACAGTGTCATGTCCCCAGATCTCCGTCAGTTCCACACACACAGTGTCACGTCCCCAGCTGTCCGTCACTTCCACACACACAGTGTCACGTCCCCAGCTGTCCGTCACTTCCATACACAGTCATGTCCCCAGCTCTCCGTCACTTCCACACACAGTGTCACGTCCCCAGCTGTCCATCACTTCCACACACACAGTGTCACGTTCCCAGCTGTCCGTCAGTTCCAGTGTCACGTCCCCAGCTCTCCGTCAGTTCCACACACACAGTGTCACATCCCCAGCTGTCCGTCACTTCCACACACACAGTGTCATGTCCCCAGCTGTCCGTCACTTCCACACACACAGTGTCACGTCCCCAGCTGTCCGTCACTTCCACACACACACAGTGTCACGTTCCCAGCTGTCCGTCAGTTCCAGTGTCACGTCCCCAGCTCTCCGTCAGTTCCACACACACAGTGTCACATCCCCAGCTGTACGTCACTTCCACACACACAGTGTCACGTCCCCAGCTGTCCGTCACTTCCACACACACACAGTGTCACGTTCCCAGCTGTCCGTCAGTTCCAGTGTCACGTCCCCAGCTCTCCGTCAGTTCCACACACACAGTGTCACATCCCCAGCTGTACGTCAGTTCCACACACACAGTGTCACGTCCCCAGCTGTCCACACACACAGTGTCACGTCCCCAGCTCTCCGTCACTTCCACACACACACAGTGTCACGTCCCCAGTTGTCCGTCACTTCCACACACACAGTGTCACGTCCCCAGCTCTCCGTCAGTTCCACACACACAGTGTCACATCCCCAGCTCTCCGTCAGTTCCACACACACAGTGTCACGTCCCCAGCTGTCCGTCACTTCCACACACACACAGTGTCACGTCCCCAGCTGTCCGTCACTTCCACACACACAGTGTCACGTCCCCAGCTGTCCGTCACTTCCACACACACACAGTGTCACGTTCCCAGCTGTCCGTCAGTTCCAGTGTCACGTCCCCAGCTCTCCGTCAGTTCCACACACACAGTGTAACATCCCCAGCTGTACGTCAGTTCCACACACACAGGGTCACGTCCCCAGCTGTCCGTCACTTCCACACAGTGTCATGTTCCCAGCTCCCAGTCAGTTCCACACACACTGCCAAGTCTTTTTCTTTCTTTGTTTTTGATCAAAGTATTTTTAATTAACAAAGAAAAATAGCAGAACATATGTTATAATACAACCAACCATTTTATACCAGTTACAAAAAGAACCCTCTCCACCCCTCATAAACAAGAACAAATAGAACCAGCCAGACTAGTCAAAAATAGGTACAGAGGTCTAGTGTACATATATAAATAGAGCACCTTATGCATGCAAATAATTTTTTCAGCATCCATATTTTCGACAAAACTTTAAAAAAGTTGCCAAAGTGGTGTTAAATCTGGCAGACTGCCCCCTGACCGAATAGCGGATCTTCTCAAGTATTATGAAGTACATGATTTCTTTGATCCAATGTCCATATGTTGGAGGGGAAGAGTCTTTCCATTTGCACAAGATGAGCCTTCTGGCAAGAAGTGAACAAAAAGCGATGAAATCGGTTTGGAATTTGCTGACGTTAATAGTGCCAAGATGGTGTAATTAATTGTCCAAAAATTTCTGAAAAAGTTTCAAAAATCAAACCCCAAAACTTTACTAATTTTGGACATGACCAAAACATACGGCAAGACTGTAGCTGGGAATTGTTTACATCTGTCACACACTGGGTCAAAATCTTTATTAACCTTAGCCAATCTAACTTTAGACCAATGACAACGGTGCACAATTTTAAACTGAACAACAACATATCTAAGACACACAGAGGATGAATAAATTCTATGAATTGCTTTTTGCACTATGTCATCTGGAATTTGTTCTTCAATATCCTCTTCCCATTTATGTTTTAATAAATACAAATTCTCAGGATTAACTACATTCCTAGAATTTGCTTACAGATTGTTTCACATCAATTTTGCACTTAAGGACTGCATCTAAGAGCGATGAAGGGGGCACGGTAGGGAAAGCACTCACGACGAGAGGCCATAATGGAGAATGTTGATATTAAGGGAGAAGAGGTGTTGCAGTTGTTAAAATACATTGGGATGGATAAGTCCCTGGGGCCTGACGGAATATTCCCCAGGGTGCTCCATGAGGTGAGGGAAGAGATTGCTGAGCCTCTGGCTAGGATCTTTATGTCCTCGTTGTCCATAGGAATGGTACCGGAGGATTGGAGGGAGGCGAATGTTGTCCCCTTGTTCAAAAAAGGTAGTAGGGATAGTCTGGATATTTATAGACCAGTGAGTCTTATGTCTGTGGTGAGAAAGCTATTGGAAAAGATTCTTAGAGATAGAACTATGGGCACTTAGAGAATCATGGTCTGATCAGGGACAGTCTTTGTGAAGGGTGGATCGTGCCTAACAAGACTGATAGAGTTCTTTGAGGAGGTGACCAGGCATATAGATGAGGGTAGTGCAGTGGATGTGATTTACATGGATTTTAGTAAGGCATTTGACAAGGTACCATACAGTAGGCTTATTCAGAAAGGTAAAAGGCATGGGATCCAGGTAAGTTCGACCAGGTGGATTCAGAATGGGCTTGCCTGCAGAAAGCAGAGGGTCGTGGTGGAGGGAGCACATTCAGATTGGAGAGTTGTGACTAGTGGTGTCTCACAAGGATCAATTCTGGGACCTCTACTTTTTGTGATTTTTATTAACGACCTGGATGTGGGGATAGAAGGATGGGTTGGCAAGTTTGCAGACGACACAAAGGTTGGTGGTGTTGTGGATAGTGTTGAGAATTGTCGAAGATTGCAGAGAGACATTGATAGGATGCAGACGCGGGCTGAAAAGTGGGAGATGGAGTTCAACCCAGAGAAGTGTGAGGTGGTACACTTTGGAAGGACAAACTCCAAGGCAGAGAACAAAGTAAATGGCAGGATACTTTGAAGTGTGGAAGAGCAGAGGGATCTGGGGGGGGGTACATGTCCACAGATCTCTGAAAGTTGCCTCACAGGTAGATAGGGTATTTAAGAAAGCTTATGGAGAGTTAGCTTTCATAAGTCGAGGGATAGAGTTTAAGAGTTGTGGGGTAATGATGCAGCTCTATAAAACTCTGGTTTGGCCACACTTGGAGTACTGTGTCCAATTCTGGTTGTCTCACTCTAGGAAGGATGTGGAAGAATTGGAAAGAGTACAAAGGAGATTTACCAGGATGCTGCCTGTATGCATTATGATCAGAGATTGAGGGAGCTAGGGCTTTACTCTCTGGAGAGAAGGAGCGTGTGAGGAGACATGATAGAGGTATACAAGATATTAAGAGGAATAGATAGAGTGGGCAGTCAGCACCTCTTCCCCAGGGCACCACTGCTCAATACAAGAGGACATGGCTTTAAGGTAAGGGGTGGAAAGTTCAAGGGGAATATTAGAGGAAGGTTTTTTACTCAGAGAGTGGTTGGTGTGTGGAATGCACTGCCTGAGTCAGTGGTGGAGGCAGATACACTAGTGAAATTTGAGAGACTACTAGACAGGTATATGGAGGAATTTAAGATGGAGAGTTATATGGGAGGCAGTGTTTAAGGGTTGGCACAACATGGTGGGCCAAAGGCCCTGTGCTGTGCTGTATTGTTCTATGTTTCTATAAAGCTTCTGAATTGTAAATATCTATAAAAATGTGTCCTAGGGATATCAAATTTCTTAACTAGCTGTTCAAAAGAGGCAAAATTGCTGTCAATGTAGAGATTTTACAATGAAATGATACCATGCTTAGACCAAATATCAAACACTACATCCAATATTGCTGGGGTGAGCATGTAATTTTTTGCTCCTGGTGCAGCAAGTGAGAAGTTATTAAGTGCAAAATGACATCTAAATTGGAACCAAATCTTAATGGAGTACATCGCATCTGGATTCACTGTGAAACTAGATACAGGTTGTGAAAGTGGTAGTTTAGCTTACACTAGTATGCAAAAGTGCGGGCACTCCGATCAAAATTTCTGTTACTGTTAATAGTTAAGTGATTAGAAGATGAACTGTTCTCCGAAAGTAATAAAGTTAAAGATGAAACATTCCTTTCAACATTTTAAGCAAGATTAATTAGACCTTAATTAGCTTATTAGGGCTATGGCTTGTTCACAGTCATTGTTAGCAAAGGCCAGGTGATGCAAATTTCAAAGCTATATAAATACTTTGACTCCTCAAATCTTGTCCCAACAAACAGCAAACATGGTCTCCTCTAAGCAACTGCCCAGCACTCTGAAAATTAAAATAAATGATGCCCACAAAGCAGGAGAAGGTTATGAGAAGATAGCAAAGTGTTTTCAGGTAGCCATTTTCTCAGTCTGTAATGTAATTAAGAAATGGCAGTTAACAAGAACGGTGGAGGTCAAGTTGAGGTCTGGAAGACCAATAAAACTTTCCAAGAGAACTGCTCATAGGATGGCTAGAAAGGCAAATCAAAACCCCTGTTTGACTGCAAAAAACCTTCAGGAAGATTTAGCAGACTCTGGAGTGGTGGTGCACTGTTCTACTGTGCAGTGACACCTGCACAAATATGACCTTCATGGAAGAGTCATCAGAAGAAAACCTTTCCTGCATCCTCACCACAAAATTCAGCGTCAGAAGTTTGCAAACGAATACCTAAACAAGCCTGAAGCAGTTTGGAAACAAGTCCCGTGGACTGATGAAGTTAAAATAGAACTTTTTGGCCATAATGAGCAAAGGTATGTTTGGAGAAAAAAGGGTGCAGGATTTCATGAAAAGAACACCTCTCCAGCTGTTAAGCATTGGGGTGGATCGATCATGCTTTGGGCTTGTGTTGCAGCCAGTGGCACAGGGAACATTTCACTGGTAGAGGGAAGAATGTATTCAATTAAATACAGTCGGCCGTCCTTAACTGCGAATTCAACCAACCGCGAATCGTGAAAACCTGGAAGTGCTCTTCCAGCACTTGTTGTTCGACCATTACAGACTTCTTTTTCTTGTCATTATTCCCTAAACAATGCAATATAACAACTATTTTACATAGCATTTACATTGTATTAGGTATTGGAAATAAGCTAGAGATACTATAAAGTACACGGGAAGATGTGCGTGGGTTATCGTGGATCGGGATTGGAAAAAATCTGAAGTTCTCTTACTAAGTAAGTCAGAACAGGTACATCCGGTATTATTTCGCGTCAGTTAGTCAAATGTTTGTCTTAGTATATCGTACCTAATTTACCTTTCTATGCATATAAAACACTTCAGAACGTATGTTTCAGCGCTGGCTTGGGAACGGAAGTTCCCAAGTTCGATCCAGTGACAGATCGCTATCGAGTGAGCTTTCCACCGTGCCAGGTTGATGTGGAGGATCAAAACCCAATAGTTAAACCACTGCATTGCTTAGTAATAATTGTAGCTTTCATCAGGGCAGGGCCTTTCTCACTTTATCCTTTAAAATTGTTCCGATCGTTGACCGACATAGCCTAACGCTTTTCTAATGACCGATGCAGTTTCACCTCTTTCCGATCACTTTATTATTTCCACTTTATTTTCAATCGTGATCGTGATTATTTTTGTGAACATAAACACTGCAGATTCAGAGTTCGGCCACCGGGTATTAATGTCCACCGCACTGAGACAGGTCTGGTGTTCCGCTGGGTCCTAAAGACCACTGCATTGCGACAGGTTGAATAAGGGACTTGAGCATCCGCGAATTTTGGTATCCGCGAGGGGTCCCGGAACCAATCCCTCGCGGATAAGAAGTGCCAACTGTACCAGCAAATTCTGGAAGCAAACATCATACCGTCTGTAAAAGAGCTGAAGATGAAAAGAGGATGGCTTCTACAACAGGATAATGATCCTAAACACACCTCAAAATCCTCAATAGACCACATCAAGAGGCGCAAGCTGAAGGTTTTTCCATGGCCCTCACAGTCCCCCAATCTAAACATCATGGAAAATCTGTGGTTAGATCTCAAAAGAGCAGTGCATCCAAGACGGCCCACGAATCTCACAAACTAGAAGCCTTTTGCAAGGAAGAATGAGCAAAAATCCCCCAAACAAGAATTGAAAGAGTCTTAGCTGTCTACAGAAAGTGTTTACAAGCTGTGAAACTTGCCAAAGGGGGTGTTACTAAGTACTGACTATGCAGGGTGCCCAAACTTTTGCTTTGGACACTTTTCCTTTTTTGTTATTTTGAAACTGTAAAAGATGGAAATAAAGAAGTAATCTTGCTTAAAATACTAAAGAAATGTGTCATCTTTAACTTTATGCCTTTTGGAAATCAGGTGATCTTTTCCTCACTTAGCTATTCACAGTGTCAGAAATTTTGACTGGGGTGCCCAAACTTTTGCATACCACTGTGTATTACCGATGAAGAGGTAAATTGTAAGGATGACTTCTCCATAATTACCCAGCTAGGAGCAGCAATATCATCTCTTGTCCGATTTAAAATTGCTCTTATGTTAACCTGCCTGTCCAGGTAGACCTATTGTCTCAAATTGCTTCTGCCCCACCGAACTCATTTCTGCATACCTTGATACTGCCTTATCCCCCCCTTGTTCAATCCCTTCTCACCTATGTTCGTGACACTTCTCACGCTTTGAATTTTTTCAATCATTTTAAGTTCCCTGGCCCCCACCGCCTTATTTTCACCATGGACGTCCAGTCCCTATATACCTCCATCCCCCACCCTAACAGTCTCGAAGCTCTTCACTTCTTTTTGGATTCTAGACCTAACCAAATCCCCTCTACCACCACTCTCCTCAGTCCAGCAGAATTTGTTTACTCTCAATAATTTCTCCTTTGGCTCCTTCCACTTCCTCCAAATCAAGGGTGTAGCCATGGGCACCCGCATGGGTCCCAGTTATGCCTGCCGTTTTGTTGGCTTTGTGGAACAGTCCACGTTCTAACTCTATACGGGTATCCGTCCCCTTCTTTACCTTCACTACATCAACGACTGCATTGGTGCTGCCTCCTGCACGCATGCTGAGCTCGTTGACTTCATTAACTTTGCCTCCAACTTTCACCCTGCCCTCAAATTTACCTGGTCCATTTCCGACACCTCCCTCCCCTTTCTTGATCTTCTGTCTCCATCTCTGGAGATGGCTTATCTACTGATATCTACTATAAGCCTACAGACTCTCACAGCTACCTGGACTATTCCTCTTCCCACTCTGTCTCTTGCAAAAGTGCTATCCTCTTCTCACAATTCCTCCGTCTCCGCCGCATCTGCTCTCAGGATGAGGCTTTTCATTCCAGGACGAAGGAGATTATCTCCCTTTTTTAAACAAAGGGGCTTCCCTTCTCCACCATCAACTCTGCTCTCAAACACATCTCTCCCATTTCCCACACATCTGCCCTCACCCCATCCGCCCACCACCCCACGGGATAGGGTACCCCTTGTCCTTACCTACCACCCCACCAGCCTCCAGGTCCAATGTATAATTCTCCGTAACTTCAGCCACCTCCAATGGGATCCCACTACCAAGCACATCTTTCCCTACCGCCCCCCACTTACTGCTTTCCGCAGGGATCGCTCCCTACACGACTTCCTTGTCCACTCTTCCACCCCATCCCTTCCCACCGATCTCCCTCCTGGCACATCCCTGTAAACCCTTACACTTCCTCCCTCACCACCATTCAGGGTCCCAGACAGTCCTTCCAGGTGAGGCGACACTTCACCTGTGAGTCGGCTGGTGTGGTATACTGCATCCAGTGCGGCCTTTTATATATTGGTGAGACCTGACGCAGACTGGGAGACCGTTTCGCTGAACACCTACGCTCCGTCCGCCAGAGAAAGCAGGATCTCCCAGTGGCCACGCATTTTAATTCCATGTCACATTCCCATTCTGATATGTCTATCCATGGCCTCCTCTACTGTCAAGATGAATCCACACTCAGGTTGGAGGAACAACACCTTATATACCGGCTGGGTAGCCTCCAACCTGATGGCAAGAACACTGACTTCACTAACTTCCGTTAATGCCCCTCCTCCCCTCCTGTTCTCCATCTCCCTCTGGAGCTCCCCCCCCCCTTTCTTTCTCCCGAGACCTCCTGTCCCATGATTCTTTCCCTTCTCCAGCTCTGTATCACTTTTGCCAATCACCTTTCCAGCTCTTAGCTTCATCCCACCCCCTCCGGTCTTCTCCTATCATTTCGCAATTCCCCCTCCCCCCACTACTTTCAAATCTCTTAGTATCTCTCCATTCGGTTAGTCCTGACGAAGGGTCTTGGCCCGAAACGTCGACAGTGCTTTTCCTATAGATGCTGCCTGGCCTGTTGTGTTCCACCAGCATTTTGTGTGTGTTGTTTGAATTTCCAGCATCTGCAGATTTCTTTGTGTTTGCTCTTATATTAGCTGACCAGTAGTAATATAGAAAATTTGGAAGTGCCAAACACCACCCCCCATCTTACGAGGCCTCTGTAGTATTTTTTCCTTCACTGTGGGCTGTTTTCTTTTCTTTCTTTCTAAATCTTTATTAGTAATATTAGTAATATGGACAGAATACAAATGATATATTGATAAAGAAATTACAAACATACAAATTCCATTACATATGAAAAAAACATACACAATAGTTACAATATAAATGAGTTTACCAAGACATAAGCCATACAATATATGTACGAACATGGTAAGTCTAAATATTTCATAATATATGATATAAAAAAAACAGAAAAAAGAAAAAAAATATATATATATAATGCAAAACTAGCTAATCTACTAATCTAATAACTAATAGCTAATATAGAAGAAAAAAGAAGCAAAAAAAAAGAGAGAAGAAAAAGGGGCTGTTTATAATATCTCACAAGAATAAGTATTCATCAATGCCGTCACTTCCGGTCCTCTCAACATACATAAGCTAAAAGCTGGGAAATCAAATGAACTTGGAACAGGGTCATATTACATCATATGAAAATGTTGAATAAACGGTCTCCATAACTTTTCAAATTTAATAGAAGTCTCAAAAACACCACTTCTAATTTTTTCTAAATTTAAACATAACATAGTTTGAGAGAACCAATTAAATACAGTGGGAGGATTAATTTCCTTCCAATTCAACAATATAGATCCTCTAGCCATCAGAGTTAGAAATGCAATCATTCGACGGGCAGAAGAAGATAAATGCAGTGAGTCTAACATTGGTAAACCAAAAATTGCGGTAATAGGATGAGGTTGTAAATCAATATTCAGAACAGCAGAAATAATATCAAAAATATCTTTCCAATATTTCTCCAAAAATGAACAAGACCAAAACATATGAGTTAAAGACGCAATTTCAGATTGACATCTATCACAAATAGGACTAATATGAGAGTAAAAATGAGCTAAATTATCCTTGGACATATGGGCCCTATGTACGACCTTAAATTGTATTAATGAATGTTTGGCACATATCGATGATGTATTAACTAATTGAAGAATTCTATCCCAATTCTCACTAGAAATAATAAGGTTAAGCTCTCTTTCCCAATCCTTTTTGGTCTTATAAAGGGGCTCTGAACGTACCTTCATAATTATATTATAAAGTTTTGAAATAAGCCCTTTTTGAAAAGGGTCTAATTCAAATAAACTCTCCAAAATATCTGAAGGCACAAAATTTGGAAACGTAGGGAGTACAGAACTTAAAAAATGTCTAATCTGTAAATATCTAAAAAAATGAAATCTAGGCAAGTTATATTTGTTGGATAATTGCTCAAAAGACATGAAACAATTGTCCAAAAATAAATCAGAAAATCTTAGTAATCCCTTAGTTTTCCAAGCCGAATAAGCTTGATCTATAATGGAAGGGTGGAAAAAACAATTAGATACAATAGGACTATTTAAAATGAATTGAGTCAACCCAAAAAATCTCCGAAATTGAAACCATATACGTAAAGTATGTTTAACTATCGGGTTGTCAATTCGTTTCGGCAATTTAGAAAGAGCAAAAGGGAGAGAAGTCCCTAAAATAGAACCCAGAGCATAAGCTGATACAGATTTAGTTTCTAAACTCACCCAATGAGGGCCGAAAGATCCACCCCCTTCTTTCAACCAACATAACAAGTATCTAATATTAACTGCCCAATGGTAAAATCTGAAATTAGGTAATGCTAACCTGCCTTCCTTTTTTGTCTTCTGTAAATATATTTACCTAACCTGGGATTTTTATTCTGCCATATATATGAAGAAATTTTTGAGTCAACATTAGTAAAAAAAGATTTCGGAATAAAAATTGGTATCGCTTGAAAAATATATAAAAACTTAGGTAAAATAACCATCTTAATAGCATTAATCCTACCTATCAAAGCTAAAGATAATGGTGACCACTTAGTAAACAAACCTTTAATCTGATCAATTAATGGTAAAAGATTAAATCTAAATAAATCTTTATTTTTTTTTGTGATTTTGATCCCTAAATAAGTAAAAGAATCATTAACTAATTTAAAAGGTAAATTACCATAAATTGGGACCCGTTTATTCAAAGGAAACAATTCACTTTTATTAAGATTTAACTTATACCCAGAAAACTCACTAAATTGAGCCAATAATGATAAAACTGCTGGGATGGATTTCTCCGGGTTAGAAATGAATAGTAATAAATCATCTGCATACAAAGATAACTTATGAATGTCTGTCCTACGATTAATACCCAAAATATCCTGTGATTGTCTGATGGCAATTGCCAAAGGTTCTAAGGCAATGTTAAATAGTAATGGACTAAGAGGACATCCTTGTCTAGTGCCCCGAAATAGGCAAAAAAAGGGAGATCTTTGATTATTGGTAAACACTGAGGCTACTGGAGTATGATAAATCAATTTAATCCATGATATAAATATCGGACTAAAATTAAACTTCTCCAACACATTAAATAAGTAAGGCCATTCAACTCTATCAAATGCTTTCTCCGCATCTAATGAAATCACGCATTCTGAAGTGTCATGTGAGGGAGTATAAACAATATTCAACAATCTCCTAATGTTAAAAAAAGAATAGCGATTTTTAATAAAACCGGTTTGATCATCTGAAATAATTTTGGGTAATACCTTCTCCAATCTAGATGCCAGTAACTTGGAAAAAATCTTGGAGTCTACATTCAATAAAGATATAGGTCTATAGGAAGCGCAGTTAGTAGGGTCTTTATCTTTCTTCAATATTAGAGAAATGGAAGCTTTATAAAAAGATTGTGGCAAATTCCCCAATCTAATGGCTTCCTCTAAAACCTTACATAACCAAGGGGAAAGAGTAGCGGAAAAAATTTTTAAAAATTCAACTGTATAACCATCTGGACCCGGTGCTTTCCCAGAATTCATTGAGGAAATAGCCCCTTTAATTTCTACAACCGTAATAGGAGTATCCAATATTAAAAGATCATCAGATGATAATCTTGGAAAATTTAATTTCCCAAGAAAATCAGACATGGTATTATGATCTTGAGGAAATTCAGATTGATACAGGGAGGTATAAAAGTCTTGAAATGCCTTATTTATCTCATCATGATTAACTGTCAAATTCCCATTCTGCTGACAAATCTTAGTGATTTGACGTTTAACCAAAGCATTCTTCAATTGACTAGCTAACAGTTTACCAGATTTATCACTATGTATATAAAAATCAGATTTAGTTTTCATTAATTGATTTTCAATCGAGGATGTAAGTAATAAACTATGTTCCATTTGAAGTTCAACCCTTTGTTTGTAAAGCTCCTTACTAGGAGCAATCGAATATTTCTTATCAGTCTCTTTAATTTTATCAACCAATAAAAGAGTTTCCATCTTAGTACGTTTCCTCAAACCAACAGAATAAGAAATAATCTGTCCACGTATATACGCTTTAAAAGTGTCCCAAAGTGTTCCGCAGGAGATATCATCTGTAGAATTAGTTGTAAAGAAGAAATCGATCTGCTCCTCCATAAATTTTATAAAGTCAGAGTCTTGCAATAAGGTAGAGTCAAATCGCCATTGTCTGGCATTAGAAGCTGTATCCGTAAATTTCATAGAAAGTAATAATGGAGCATGATCAGAGATAGCTATAATATCATAGTTACAACCGATTACCAATGGAATAAAACAAGAGTCTACAAAAAAATAATCAATTCTCGAATAAGAGTGATAAACATGTGAGAAAAAAGAAAACTCTTTGTCTTTAGGATGCCAAAATCTCCAAACATCAAAAACTCCATTGTCAGTCAAAAAAGGGTTAATACAAGTGGCCGACTTATTAGGTAAAGTCTGAATAGATAAAGATTTATCCATCAGAGGATTTAAACAACAATTAAAGTCACCACCCATTATTAACTTATATTCATTTAGATTGGGTAAAGAGGTAAATAAGGACTTAAAAAAGTCAGGACAATCCACATTTGGAGCATAAACATTAACCAAAGCAACCTTTTTATTACAAAGTAAACCCATAATTAACAAAAATCTACCATTCGGATCTGAAAAAATATCATGTTGAACAAAATGGAATAGAGGAGTCAATAAAAATTGAAACTCCTTTTACTTTAGCATTCGAATTTGCGTGATACTGTTGACCCCGCCAAAATCTAAAAAAACGAAATTTGTCCTCCTTCCTCACATGAGTTTCTTGTACAAAAATGATATGAGCATTAAGTCTTTGGAATACTTTGAAAATCTTCTTTCGTTTAATTGGATGATTTAAACCATTAGTATTCCAAGACACAAAATTAATGGTCTGAGCCATAATTCTAAAATCAACCCTTTGGTATAGAAAGGGTTAACCAACTTATAAACTCATGCACCCGGAAGAGGAACAAAAGTAAAGAGAAGACCCGGAAGTGACGACAACACAGACATAATTGAAGTTCAAAAACAGCCCAAATAAAAAAACTAACACAAACTGATGCAAAAAAAATAGAATTAGAAAACAGACCATCCCCCCACTCC
This sequence comes from Hypanus sabinus, assembly GCF_030144855.1. NCBI lineage: Eukaryota > Metazoa > Chordata > Chondrichthyes > Myliobatiformes > Dasyatidae > Hypanus > Hypanus sabinus. Next base: position 77,444,099 of record NC_082712.1, on the reverse strand, counting down.
CCAAGGAAAAGAGAAAAAGCCAAAATATGACTTAAAAAAGGAAAAAGTAAGACTAATTCTACCCCCATGTCAGCTGAAGAACGCTCCATATATAAAGGATATATATAAAAGAATCATCCCAACTTTAAAAATTAAAATCACTATAATAAAAACCATATTTCTAAGTATAGTTAGTTGTAAAAAATAAAAATATAGTCACTAAAAAAAATTATAAATCGGGCTCTAGCCCAGACAAAACAAAAAATATTTATGCTATGATAAGCGATGCATTGTAGGAAGAAGACGAAAGAAAGAAAAAAAAACGCCATCTTAAGCAAAACCAAAAATCTTTTTCAAAAATCCACCATCTTAATTAAAGAAAAATTCACCTTCAAAGAATTAAAAATATACCTTCGACGGAACAAAGTTAATGAACAAGAATGTAGTATAAAGTATAGGATGAACCTACACCAATAACCAGATGTTAATTCTGGTTTAAGAAATCGAGAACCATCTTACACGATCAGAATCGTTCATTTATTAGAGACTGGTGTCTGTAACAGTAGGGAAGTTCTTCTCCAGATAATTTCTCGCTTCTGAAGTTGAAAGAAAAACCTGGTGTGGAGCATTCGACGGAGATATTCGAAGCTTCGCAGGGTATAGGAGCGCAGGTTTCAGATTTTTCTCATAACATTCAGCCATCAACGGTTTAAAAAGAAGCCTTTTTTTTAAAAGGTCAGGGCTAAAGTCTTCAACCAGACGGAAGCAGTAATCTTTGAACTTAACCATTCCTGCCCGACAAGCTGCACGTATAAGTTGTTCTTTGTCATGTACATAATGGAACCGGACAGTTACAACCGAAGGTTTGTCTGTAGCACTCGGTGATCGACGCCGAATTCTATGTGCCCGATCCAATAAAGGAGGGTTATTCGGGAAAATCATCGGAAACGCTTCTTTTAAAAGTTGAGCAAAATATTTCAAAGGGTCATCTTTTTCTATGCCGTCTGGAAGACCAAGTATACGTAGGTTCTGTCTTCTGGACCGATTCTCAAAATCGTCACTCTTGGCTTTAAGGGCTTCCATCAGCTTAATGGTCGAAATTAAATCCTGTTGCAGTTTTTCAATAGTCAAATCTCACTTCCGAGCATCTTCTTGCAGAGACGCGATAAGAGCTTGTT